>NW_018128069.1:282803-286084 GCF_001952655.1 Monopterus albus
CCAGAACAACGTCAAGACGAAGATATCACATCCACGATTGATGACAGCGATCCAGTTGACTGAAACAGTCCCAGGTGAAGAATTCCCCCCCCAAAAAAAAAAAACAGCCAGGGTAACCCCCAGGGTCTGAAAGAATGAGCTAATGGCCAAAATTAAAGGCTCTCCTAACTCATCGTAAGTCAGTCTCCGAGGTTGGCGTCTCTCTCTACTGGAACGTCTCAATTCTGCAATTCGAGCGGAACGACGTCGGAGTTTTTCCTGTCCTTTTCCCTCAGATATGCTCAATAACTCTATTATTGACACTGCTAGCTCCTATGAAACACAGTGCAGTGATCGACTGCTCCTAAATATCCTGCTAGGTGTCTCCTGCACTTCTGATGGCTTTCCTCTCTGCCGACCCGTCGGAAGGTGCGTGTCTGCTCAGCCATGTGCGAGAGAACTCGAGACCTCCGTGAGTTCCCCTAAATCTATCACATCTCGCGCTAATTTGCTAATGGGGCGTTCGGGGACACTCTGTAAATCTGAGCTTCAAAACATAACCTGGGTTACACAAACAATAAGGAGCAGGTGAAACGAATGTGAGTAATAACAATAAGTAAAAAGACCGAAACTAAGGTGAAACAAAAACAGGAAGTAATGTCAAAATAAAAGCATGACAGGAAGCAACGGAACCGAACCATGACACAGTATGTATACATTTTAATGTTTTATCTATGTGTCCAGTGTTGAACACTTTGATTTGCCTTGTGTATGAAACTGTGCTCTATATACATATAAACATGCCTTACCTTGCCTTCCTTAATAAATGATCTAAAAAAAAAAAAAAGTTAACCGGGATCCTAAAATGCTTTGTACATGTAGAGTCAACAGACATGCAGCTTCAAAATGGTGTTTAACTAGAAAAGGCATGTCTTGCGAATACTGATTGTTGAATTGCCTTAGCATTGCTTAACATGGCATGGCAACATCTATCGCTGAAACAGCTGAAGAATGAGATGCAACGCTGAATAATTGCGTAAGATGAAAACAAAAGTTGAAGCTTAACCTCATTATCAAAGAAGATGAGAGCTTAAAAGCATCACTCCAATACAAACCAAAGTGTCCCACAGGTAGGATGCTGTATTTTAAAGGTAACGCAGTATCTCGTCTCTTCGTGCTGTGCTCTGCAGGTTCTGAGTCTGGTCATTGTCCGGAAGCTTCTGGACTTCTGCTTCACCAAGAGAGAACTGAGCTGGCTAGATGACCTGATACCAGAGAGCAAGAAGAAGAATGATGATGACAAAAAGAAGGAGGAGGTGGTGAAAGGCTAAACTGGACACTGAAAACCCCTGTAGCTCTGTTTGAGTCTCCCCACTGACACCACTGTTTCATTTCTGTTGTACAGGCAACTGAGAGCATACTGGAGGAGCCCGAGGACAACCCGCCATATGATGAAGGAAACATCATCAAGTTCCCAATCAAAAGCCTGAAAGGGCGGTAAGTCGATAACAGAACACACTGATCCCTGTAACCACACTGAGTCACAGCTGCAGAGAGTAACACGTGTGTGTGTGTTTTGTGTAGCTTGGACCCCTCTGAGGTGAACATCTCTGATGAAATGGCCAAAAGCGGCATTTGGAAATCAGTTTCCATGAACTCTGACAGCAACAAAGCCCTGAAACGCTGCACCAGGTAAAAATCTGACAGCGAGTGAACTCTGAAAGTGTCTGGTGAGGCTCTGTGCATGTTCCAGGTGGTTGTTGAAAGGCGGGTGCTTGCAGGTTTCTGGCAATTGCTATGGTATCAAAGGTTGCAAGGTGGATAGAAATAGGATAGAAATGTGTTACCAGCTATAAGGTGATGGTTGTTAGGACATTAGAATCAGAATCTGAATCATTACTGAGTGATTGTTATGATATCAGTGGTTGCTGAGGTGTCGTCCTATGTTACTGAGGTGTTTGAAGTGGTTGCTAATTATACCTTTGTTTGCTAGGGTGTCAGAGGTGGTTGCTCAGACACAATGGTTGCTTAGGTGTTGCTTGGTGGTTGTAATAGTGTTTGGAGTGGTTGGTAATGCATAACTTGAAGGTTGTGAAGGTGGTTTATGGGGAGCTGATGGTTGCTAAGGTGTAGGTTAGTAGTTGTCATAGTTTTGGGTTGGTGAGTAGTGTACTAGGTTGCTAGGGTGTTGCTTGGTTACTGCTACCATATTAATGGTTCTAAGGTGTTGTGGTTATTAAATAGTTTGGGGCAGGTGGGCAATGCTTTACTGTGTGCTGGGTGATGCCACGTGGTTGCTAGGATGTTATAGGGTTTTGATGTAAAGTTCTAGGGTGGTAATAGTGTTTTATGGAATTTGGTTACTAGATGGTTGCTACAGTAGTGACAGCTGCTAATGCATTGCTTGCTGGTTTAGTTTAAGGCTGTTCTGCTACTGCATGGTTGCTAGGGTCTTGTTGTTTACTAAAGGTGCCTTGGTGCTTACCATGGTTACTAAGATGTTTTGGATGGTTGATAATATGTGGTTGATTGAATGTAGTTAGCAGGGAGTTCCTGGTGTATTAAGAGGTCACAGTTGTTCTCAGCTTTATAATAATATGTAGTAATAGATGAGCTTTCTGCTGAGGTTTGAGTGGTTAGGGTGTTTTAAGTTGGTAGTTTTAAATGATCAGTGTGCAGAAATGTTACATATGCATGAATCAGCTGTTTTAAACTCTTTTCTTTAATAGTGTGATAATGCTCACTGACAGTGATGATGGTGATGATGATGGCAGTGGTGGTGTTGGCATTGTGTCTTCCAGCCAGGACAAGCTGCCAAGCATCCACATAAGTGTGGAGAAAGAGGACAGCCGGAGAGCTGTGGATGCCGAGACATTTCTATGATGCACTGCTGCTCTCTACCACCGGATGACACTGCCGGGGGCCGAGGAGGCTGAGACTGCTCGTATTGATTGGAAGCTGAAGCCCTCAATCTTCTCTGAACTGAGGCGAAAGGTCAGTGGAGGACCAATCAGGCTTCACCTCGCCGTGCCATACTTGTCATCCTGCGTTTTCTTGGACGAAGGTTGTTTTATTTTCTCATCGTTTTATGGTGAAACACGGAGACTCCTCTGGGAGCAAATATGGCCGCCACTACAGGAAAAAGCTTCCTCAGGTTTCTTTGGTGGTTTTTTTTTTACTCGGGCGGACTGCTGCTGTGCTGTGATTGGCTGCTGAAGAATCCAACACAATCCCAGCTGCCAAAAGTGATCTGAAAAACACCTGAAGTTTCATTTTATTGTTTTAAATTTTCTTTTTCTGCT
>NW_018128069.1:286160-295650 GCF_001952655.1 Monopterus albus
ACGCTCTCCACCTCTGACAGGTCCAACATGGGACAGTTTTTATTTAATTCGTCATACTGATTTACGTTTTTTTATGTCTGTGGTTTTTTTATGTATGTGGGTGTGAGAGTGTGTGCGATCACTGTTGTGCCTCACCTTGTTGCAGCAGCTGAATGAATGATGCTGTCTTCAGAGTTTCTTCATAAATTTTCAATAAAATCAGTTTGGTGACAGTGACCAGAGTTTGTCGGATCTAACGCCTTGTCTCAGTGAGAAGAAACACTTTTCTACTCCAGAAAAAGTTTATTTACTGTATACCGGGTGGTTTTCTCCTCAGTGTTCGCTTTCTTTAATTGAGCACGTAATTTTTTTTTTTTTTTTAACTGTTAGGGTGATTTCCACTTGTGAAAAGTTTGGCTTTATTCCAAAGGTTTAAACTGTGAGCGAGGAGTAGCGAGCAAGATGAGAAGCAAAGATGCACATGGAGGATGTTACCAATTTTAGCAGTTTGTGTCATAGCTCACAAAAACCTTTTTAGATTTAGTGAGTTACATTTTTCTACGGTGTCCACTGCAAATAAACACCCACAGGTCTTCTTAGAAAAAATATTTGTTGGATCTGCAGAACCTGCCTGGGAATCCTCATGTTTTTAAGTTTTCTTCAGTATCACAGTAAACCACTGATATTTATCTGTAGATCCACTGGGACACTGCAAAGAGGAGCTGATCACAGCTCATTCAGAATTACTTAGTTTTCAGGGTAAACAAATGTAGGCTCAAAAACTGGGCTCAAGTTATACACTACAACTCAGTGAATCCACCATTATGCCTCCTGTTTCTTGTAAAGTCTTCATCTGTTCATATAAGCAAAGATGTTTAATGTAACATTGTCCCAAAGACTTTATACCTGTGAGCTGCAGGTAGGTGGGTTTTGTTAGCTGTGGACAGTGCAAGGCTAGCCGTTGCCTAGTTTCCTGTCAATATCCTAAGCTAAGCTAACTACACTTTAGAGTGGCATCAAGCTGAAACTCTCAGCGAGAAAGTGAATAAACATTTCCTAATATGTGGAACTGTTCCTGTAACACCTCTCTCCACTGAGCCAAAGAAACCGATCAGCATGGCAGCAGCCAACACACAGACTTAATTTTATTCACAAAATGAAAAATCCTGCAAATTACTTGTGGAAAAATAGAAAAGAAATGATCATAAGTAAGTATTATACATAAATATCACCAATAATATTTCATCTACATAGTGTGATAAGGTCAGTGCACAGTGACAGTAACACAATTAAAACCACAAAAGCAGATGTTGTAGCTGATCCTGGATCAGAGCACAGTGAACATGACGAGCAGCAGCAACAGCAGCAGAGCCACAGACAGCTGAGTTCTCTGCCATCCACCTGAAAACAAACAGACGCGTCAGAGTTTATATTGCTACACACGAAGTACTCTGACTACTTCTACATAGTCCGTAGAATAGACACGGGGAAGTGTGTGTCTGGATCCAAATATGAAGTGGAAAACACAGTTGGAACAGTGAGGAGGATGGCTGCACAGGATGATGAAGACGGGTCATACCCACAGTATTTGCCTCTGAACTGTAGTGAGGTAGTCTAGGTGTGGAGTTGCAGAAAATGGAAATACTCAAGTGAAGTACAAATACATCAAAGTTTTTCTGGTTGTTCACTGAATGATGCTTTCTTAATCCATGTGACTACAAACCAGGAGGACGATTTAAACAATTTCTTCAGTACCTGGAAGCAGCATCAGCACAGAGACAGGAAATATTGGATGAAACAGACTCACCACTGAGCAGCAGCTTCTCAGTTACTGTCAGTGATCCGTTGTGCGGCGCCGGCTCAATCTGCAGCAGTTTGCACATCAGAGGGTAGATGTGGATGCTGTCAAATGGCTCAGACAGGATGTTCCTCTTGAAGTCTGGTCCGAAGGCCCTGAAGATGGCCTTCATGTCCATCTCTCCATTATGGAAGCTATGATCGCCTTTGTTGATGTAAACAATGAATCTCTGAGCAGAAAGACAAAGACAAACAAAATTACAACACCTCTGTTTGCTCTGATCACATCCTGTTGGTTCGACCTCACGATCTGTGTTCCTCAAACTACTAGAGGTAAAAGTTTAGACTAAAGCCAATTTAATTATAAAGCACATTTAAAAACTAATGTTGAGAATAAATTATTTGATTACAATCAGTGAAATGTTAAAATAGATGAGGACATAAGTAAATCAATAAAAGCCTAGAACATCTGAATAAAGTCATAAACAGCAACAGAACAAATGAACTGTGTTCGTGGCTTCCTGAGGCGTTTTTAAAAGCTCAGAGAGCTGCAGAGGTGTGTGACATTACTTCAGAGTAGAGCCACCGAGAAACAAAATGCCCAGTTTGAGTCCAGTAGTAAGACCCTGTTGTAACCCTGGGAACGGCACTGGGCTGAGAAGTGGTTTTGGTCTAGTGGCCAGACCACATTACTGCAACTCCAGTGTTGGTCACATGACGCACACTGGCCCAAAAACGTTTTCCCATCAAGAGCCACCGGAAAAGGAGCAGTTGTAAAATGGTGAATACATTTTTCTAAGTATGACAAAACTGCAAAATTATTCTTTATCATCTTAATTTGATCCACTGAGTCTAGTATTGAGTTGAAAGTCTAGAACAGCTGTCGGCTATTTCTATTTTATTGCATTCACATGTGTGGGACCCAATAGTTTAGTGCTAATGTTCATAATGGCCCAAAAGCACAGGAGTGTGCGAATATCCAAGTATCTGTCCGTCTGTCTACCTGGGGAATTTTCACCACAAACAGTTTCCATGGATTGGTAGTCATCTTGTGATCTATTATCCAGCTCCCATTAATACATCCATGGTTGTTCCGTTTTGCTCTCTCCCCCATTTCCTGTCATCAGAAACCTTTCTGAAGCAAGAATCCACCTGAGAAGATGACAGTGAAAGGAAAAAGCCTGATCGGAGAAATTGAAACTGAAAGTGTGATGTAAAACTCACAGAGTTCAGGTTGAATCCCAGATCAGCCATGATTACGATGGGAGGCAGCCGCTCACTTCTGCCAAGATGGAAGCTCTCCGGAATCTGACTTTTATTGTAGACCGTGAGGTTGGGTACAATGGACAAAGAGTCAAAGACCTCCTTTTCTTTCCCTGGCCGTGGTGTCACAATGCCAAACCCGCCATAGTCAAGGATCTCGAAGCTGGTGAGCTTGAGTAAATTCAGGTACTTGTTGAGGATGATCTCTTCCACCTGTGGCCGTTTCTTGACAGTGGTCATGCCATGGTCGGAGGTGATGATAACATTCAGGATGTCAGCCAGGTTATGGCGTTTAATGGCCTCTCTCAGGTAGCCGATGGTGCGGTCAATCTGCTGGATGATTTTCTTCCTGTCTGGGTGGTCCGGACCCTTGGCATGACCCACGTTGTCAGGCTCACCATAGTACAGCGTCACCAGGTGGAAGTCCTCCTCAGAGAACCAGCTCATCACTATGTCAATGTTCTGACACCACTCGGTCTCGTTGTCATCTGGGTGGTTGAATTCCTCCACCAGCGCTCGGTTGACCGGCTGGCCGCCGTAGATGGCACCACCTCCAGGGTAGTGGAAGGAAGCGGTTTTTAGACCCTGGAACAAGAAACACAAAGGACACAAGATAAACGTGGCTGTCACTGGTTGACATGAGGCGGAAACGCCAGAGCTCGTGCTCTAGTAACAGACATCGTATTTTACTCTCTTATCGAGAATGATGTGGTGTTTGTTTGTGAGAGAACCAAAGTGAAACCAGAACTTCCAGTTTGTAATGTTAACTGAAGCGTGGCGCCCCTTTGCCTAGTTGGTGGCTTTATTTAGAGCAAAGTCCTGATCATGTTTATCTCTAGCTTTGTTAATGTCATGACAAGAATCCAAACCAATAATGTGCTAATCATTTTCAGACTACAGTTTGTTCCAGTGAAAACAAATTTGGTCATTTAAAATTTCATTTTTCTGACAAAATGAAGAACAACACATTTTTAAACAGTTTTCAAACTTTAGCTGGAAGATGCTTCATCTCAAAGCTGAAAATATTAGATTTTTTTTTTAGGTTATGACCCATGACTCACCTGGTTCTGAGCGGTGATCCACAAGGGGAGGACGCCGTTGTCCCACCACTCAGATCTGGTCAGTGTCTGTTTGTGAGGAACTTTGAGGTTTGTTGTGGTGTTAAACATCATGTTATGGATGACTTCGTGATCCTCCACCCACCTGCCTGACGCACAGGAAACAACACAGGAAGTGGTTCCTTCTTAAGTGACACCCAGTGAAAACCTCCAAACAGAAACAGGAAGTCGAGTACTTTTTAAAAAAGCAAATATAGTAATGATCCCGAAGGAGTTCCACATACAGTGGGCACGGAAAGTATTCAGACCCCCTTAAATTTTTCACTCTTTGTTATATTGCAGCCATATGCTAAAATCATTTAAGTTCATTTTTTTCCTCATTAATGTACACACAGCACCCCATATTGACAGAAAAACACAGAATTTTTGACATTTTTGCAGATTTATTAAAAAAGAAAAACTGAAATATCACATGGTCATAAGTATTCAGACCCTTTGCTCAGTATTTAGTAGAAGCACCCTTTTGAGCTAATACAGCCATGAGTCTTTTTAGGAATGATGCAACAAGTTTTTCACACCTGCATTTGGGGATACTCTGCCATTCCTCCTTGCAGATCCTCTCCAGTTCTGTCAGGTTGGATGGTAAACATTGGTTGACATTTTCAGGTCTCTCCAGAGATGCTAAATTGGGTTTAAGCCAGGGCTCTGGCTGGGCCATTCAAGAACAGTCACGGAGTTGTTGGGAAGCCACTCCGTTATTTTAGCTGTGTGCTTAGGGCCATTGTCTTGTTGGAAGGTGAACCTTCGGCCCAGTCATGTCCTGAGCACTCTGGAGAAGGTTTTCGTCCAAGATATCCCTGTACTTGGCCGCATTCATCCTCCCCTCGATTGCAACCAGTCGTCCTGTCCCTGCAGCTGAAAAACACCCCCATAGCATGATGCTGCCACCACCATGCTTCACTGTTGGGACTGTATTGGACAGGTGATGAGCAGTGCCTGGTTTTCTCCACACATACCGCTTAGAATTAAGGCCAAAAAGTTCTATCTTGGTCTCATCAGACCAGAGAATCTTATTTCTCACCATCTTGGAGTCCTTCAGGTGTTTTTTAGCAAACTCCATGCGGACTTTCCCCCGATAGCTCAGTTTGGCCGGATGGCCAGCTCTAGGAAGGGTTCTGGTTGTCCCAAACGTCTTCCATTTAAGGATTATGGAGGCCACTGTGCTCTTAGGAACCTTAAGTGCAGCAGAAATTTTTTTGTAACCTTGGCCAGATCTGTGCCTTGCCACAATTCTGTCTCTGAGCTCTTCAGGCAGTTCCTTTGACCTCATGATTCTCATTTGCTCTGACATGCACTGTGAGCTGTAGGGTCTTAGACAGGTGTGTGGCTTTCCTAATCATGTCCAATCAGTATAATCAAACACAGCTGGACTCAAATGAAGGTGTAGAACCATCTCAGGGATGATCAGAAGAAATGGACAGCACCTAAGTTAAATATACTAAATACTGAGCAAAGGGTCTGAATACTTATGACCATGTGATATTTCAGTTTTTCTTTTTTAATAAATCTGCAAAAATGTCAAAGATTCTGTGTTTTTCTGTCAATATGGGGTGCTGTGTGTACATTAATGAGGAAAAAAATGAACTTAAATGATTTTAGCATATGGCTACAATATAACAAAGAGTGAAAAATTTAAGGGGGTCTGAATACTTTCCGTACCCACTGTATGTTGAGCACTTGTTGGTTGCTTTTCCTTCACGTTGCACTTCGATTCACCCCAAACCCACTGAGCCTGATTGTAGAGGCCAGGACATCTGATACTGCCTCCATCACAAACACCCCTTACAGGGCCAACAAGTCCCACCAAGCTCAGTCCAGATAGGATGGTGTGTTGCTTCAGGGTGTTGTGATAGCTGAATAAAACAGTGTCACCAGCAGTGCTGCTTGTTCATGCATCACTGTGGAACGCTGATACCATCATCACCTCCTTTGGTCCCACACAGACACAGTGGTTACAGGCAAAAACCTCACATTTGCAAAAAAAAACTCCAGATTTCTGGTGCTCTAATGCACATTCCTTGTCTTTTTCTAATTATTTTTATATTATTCTATTTGTTATTAATAATATAGTATTCCTATTGGTCTCCCCCAGTCATGGTTTCTTTGCAGCAGTTTGACCTGATTCACACAACTGATGTCAAGATGTGTCTGAGGATTTCTTCGGACTGGGGGTACTTTCTGCCTTCAGACTCTGTCCACAGTGACTCCATTCTCAGCCCATGGAGCTGTTTGGTGAAAGCAGCTCCTCCTCCTGTAGGGGCTTCCTCAGGAAACATGAGGTACATATGATGGTATAGTTAAGTATTTAACTTGTTCCTTACTTGATCTTGTAAACTGATCTATTTAAAAATGATGAGTGTGGAATAAACACTTAACAGCCACTCACCAGGCTATCGTTCATTTTATTTTCTGTTACAAGAAAAAAAAAAAAAGAGTAGCAACAAAGAATGTCAATGAACAGCATTTTAGTGCGTTATCCTTAGAACATACATCCAAGCAGTTAGGGTGAACACAATACCCTTTTCAATGCGCACCTCTGTCACAGTTTGTTTTCGACATGCTTTCCACGCCCACCCCCAACCGCTCGCGTGGCTATGCTGCGGTTTGTAGCCCCTTCTGTAATCAAAGATAACAACACAGTACACGTTTTTAGAGATAAACGGCGTTTTTTTTGTGCGAGAGCACAACTCGGGGTATTATCAGAAACATACACTCCGCTTACAGCAAGCCAGAGCTCTTTTTATCACTCATGACAGCTTAGGTAAGTGATACATTTCATAAACTCTGTTATAAATACCTGGGCTTTAAAGAATGGGTTTAAAGAGCGTTTTTAGAGGTGTCCAGACAAGACCAGCATGAGCACAGGTAACTCTGCAAGAAAAACAAATACATTTATTTTTGTTTTACTAAAATGTATGTGTGTTAAGGCTACCGTTTAATTCACACCAGCGGGGTCCTACAATGGTATTAACGGAGGTCCTGTGGAAGACCGATTCAGTAAGTATTTTAGCTACTACTTTTTAGCTACTAACTCTACTCTATGTATATTCATTTCTTTTTTCTGAAAAAACTATTTTACACCCATCAGACACCTATTTTCGGGTGTATGAACAAGCCCTTCGACAACAACAACAACAAACCAGCAGCAGCAGCAACAACAACAAGCGCTACTGACCCCCATGCGTTCGGTAAGTTTAAAGATTCAAAACTGGATTAAAATTATATATATAGCGTGTGTGTAGACAATACAGCTCAACTCTCTCTTTTTTTCTTTCTAAAAAAGATTCGGGTAATCAGCATCAACCACCCCTAGCTGACCCTCAGGAAAGTGAGTATTTTCATTTTCTCTCGGTTAACTCTATTTATATACCTTTTTTAAATATATATAATAAGTGTTCTTACCGCGCATATTAACTTTTAGTTCCAGACGACGTACTGCTGATGCAGTCCCCCACTCGTGAGGAAGAAGAGCGATACAATCAAGAGGGACTGGAAGTTCAGGATAGAGCTGTGCAGCATCAGACGACTCAGACAGCGCCCCCTCCAGGCGAGCCTGATCAGAAACCATTGAATCAAGCAGTTCCTGGAGAATCAGCACCGGTGCAGCCAGAGCAACCACGCTTGAGCAGGGCTTCGTTCCGATCAAGCCGTGCAAAACGGGAGCGCTCACCATCTTCTGACTCCTCCTCAAGTAAGCCTATTATTATTATTATTATTTCTGCACGTAGTTTAAAATCCTCATTCATCAGCATCCTGTATTAACCTTTGTTTTTATTTACCCGTACAGGCTCCTGTAGGAGGAGGGGCCCACAGGCACGTGGTTGTGGATGTCCAGGAAGACGAAATGACCGGAGCTTCAATCCATACACTAGGTGTCACTCGAACACGTTATTAATGCATTTGAACCGATTGTTGTGTGAATCCTTCCAATTAATGGGTGATATTCTCGCTTGTTATAGCAACAACAGTGTTATTAAAAATTAAGATGGATGAAGATCTGCGTAATATGTCCGAGGATGAATGTTTTCTCAATGTTCCGTCATCAGAGGGGTCTAATACATTAAGCATATTAGAAGCACATGTGACTACGCTACTGCAGGAAATAACACAGGCATCCCTAAACCGTATTGACAATGTTCAGCCAGTAGATGGGGGTAACACCGTAGACATATTACATGCCCAAGTAAGTGCGTTATTGCATGAAATAAGAGATGCCTCTCAACGGCAAAGGGGCCAGGGTTTTAACCAAAATGAACAAACTGTTGCTCACTCAGAAAGCACCCAAAATGAACAAGAGACCCCCTCAACGGGTATAACAGTCCCTGAAACCACAGTTGTAAATAGGGCCCGATTCAACAACGTTGAAATAAGGCGTCTGTTAAATTTGGATCAAACTCACGAGGTTAATTACGAACAATTTTATGGCAATGTAATGGGGAGCGTAAACAGTCTTATTAACCAGGCTATACGTCAATGTCACGAGGGGGACCATATCCAGGTAGAAATACAGGGTCAAATGCTTAGATCGAGAGCATCCGTGATCGCTTCCGCTTCTGAAGCGCTAGACTTAACGCAGTTTCAAGACTTACTAGACAGAATGATCCAATCCAACTTTTCTGTGTTAACAGACGCGAGCTTGGAGCTAGTTGTTCAGATCGTCAGAAGCCCCACTGGGGGCGGTAGACGCCAGCTGCAAAAAACTCTGACCTGTGAGATTTTCAAAAAGAAACAGAGATTTCTCTACATAGTTGAGAATAAAGACAATCAGCTATGTTTTGCCATTAGCCTCGCCCATCTCATGTCCCCTGAAATCACAGACGCTGAGGCATTGAGCAGAGCTCGTGAATTGGAGAGAGAGGCCGGTCTAACCAAGCAGACGCCTGTGTGTTTCACAGATGTGTCAAAATTTGAAGAGGTAACCCAATGTAAAATTGTGGTGTTTTAGAGAACAGATAAAGAGTATCTGAATATATGTCAAACCTCTAACGCTCCAAAAGATCAGCCGTTATACCTTTTCCTCTTTGACAACCACTATTATGGTGTAAAAAATGCAAAAGCGTTCTTAGGTGTGAAATATTTATGTAACTATTGCCACAGAGGTTATGATAATCACCTCAGACACAGATGCTCTGGTCCCTGCAGCGTGTGTTTTAGCGCCGGCATGCAAAACCCTCTCGCTGAGCGTGTTGTGTGTGATCGCTGTAATCGTAGATGCACCTCCCCCTACTGTCTGATGAAACACAGAGAGATGACCTGGCACCTGCAGTCCGAGACCCACGCCAGTCTATGCCAAATCCATAAAAAATGTCTAAAATGCTCGAGATTGTATTACA
>NW_018128069.1:304146-312048 GCF_001952655.1 Monopterus albus
GGTCTAAGTTGAATGCAAACAAGGTGTAGCCCTGCTGGAAATCGTCTCGGCTGAAACACAGGGGGAGGTCTTTCAGATGGCGCCCCGTGGCCGTAACGAGGGTGTAATATTCCCTGACGGAGAGGTTGTTTTCAAACTGCGGCTGGAAAGGCTTTGCTGGAATCTGACGACCGTCCTGACATAAGGCCAGAAACTCTAGGTCAGCGTGTATAAACTTGAAGGGGTTTCGATTACTCCGGCCTGTAAAAGCCTCATGGTTTACGAGGGCTAGCACCACGTACTTGGGTAAAGTACCCAGAAATAGGTTTTCCTGGGTGCATATTCTGGAATTTGCGGGGATGGAAAAGGTTTTACGGTTGATTCGTGAAAGAGGGTACAGAGCGTTGCTTTTAGTCAGGGCTGAAGAGTAACCTATGCGTACAGCTGGTGTGACTGTGACCTTTTTCACAGTGAGGCCCCCAGGACGTGCAGTCGGTAGTCGGCATCTGCAGCATGCATGAGACAGAAAGAGTCGCTGGCTCTTGTGAGCTTAATCTTCAGATATACAGAGATTAACAGCAGTCTTTCACAGAAAAATATATCTGCGTGGAGAGGACCGAGCAAATGAAATTCCTGTGATTCAGCGGTGAACTTTGCCCTCGCCACAAGGCCTGTTATTCACGATGAACAAGTCCATAGCACCCGCTCTATCCTGAAAAAATAAACCAGCACTGAATTGACTCTTTAACATGGCTGGGGCATCGTTTACAAGTGTCTCCATCCTTGTTCGGTACCCTTGTATCGTGCGTTTACTCAAAATGTTTTCAACATGGAATGCTTTTTCTTTAGAGATGATCCCCCGCTGCAGTTTCGATTCATAAAAGGATCCTTCCACAGGCTCGTTATCGTAATCACAGAGTTTATATACAGGCGGAATCCTGGGGATGCATTCTGTTATTTTAAAGAGCTCATCTGTGAACCCCTGAGTGTACTTTTTGTCAAACGCTCCTCTCAGTTTGGATATTCTTACAAGGTCTCCAACCTTAAAATTCATCTTTAACTTGTCCCTGTGACGTAGAGGGAACGAGCCATAAAGATTCTGAAAAACAGCCAAGGAGGTTTCAGAATTCACCTGGGCAGGGGTCATTTTGATGTTGCTATGATAGCTGTGATTGTAACTCTGTACAACCGCCTGCAAAACATTCAGATATCTGAGGGTGTTTTTACCCATAAAGTAACGGTATATTTTATGTTTAAAAGTCTTGTTGTATCTTTCAACTACAGACGCCTTGACATCATTGGCCATGCTAAAGTGCTCTATATTATGTTTTTTCATGAGAGCCTTAAACAGCTTGTTGTAAAATTCTCTTCCTAGGTCAGTTTGAAGCCGTTTGGGGGCGCCGCTCTCATCTAGAATGGAAGCGAAAGCATCACACACCTCTTTAGCAGATTTAATAGGCCTAACATATGCCTTTTTAGAGAAAACATCGATCACGGTCAGCAGAAATCTGTAACCATTGTTGTAAGAGGACACAGCCTGCATGTCACAGAGATCGGCCTGAAATTGGTTTAAAGGTCTCGATACAAACACTCTGTTCCGGGCGAAGTTTTTCTTGACTGGTTTATGTAAGGTGTAAGCATCCTGTTTTGCTAGAAACTCTCAGACACAATCCATGCTTATTTTCTTACCAGCCTCTTGTTCTGCAGCTCTATGTAGCGCATCTACTCCTTGATAACTGCCAGGCTGAGCCGGATTATAATATATTTTCTTCAATAAACTCTCCAGCTTGTACCCATGAAGATATAATTTTATTTACTTATTATTTATACAGGTTTTCAGATTTCCTCCTCCACTCCAATACAATGGAGGTGAATGGAATTTATTATGTAGAACAATTAAATATAAAATCAGCAGCAAGATGCTTCTGCTTTAGCGTCAGGCTCCAGCCGTGGTAGCTGCGTGGCTAGAAACCACAGGCAGGAGGAGAGGACCTACATGCCTGGTCATTCAGGTGAACATTAATCTTCAGGCGACTTCAGTAGTGTACTGTTTTGTCTCAGAGGTCACTTTATAAAGCACAGCTGCTCACACTATGGCTTTTTATGCCTCTGCGCTGGTGACAGCTGTGGCTGGAGGCTTTATGTTTTCAGGTTGTCCTTCCGGCCTGTTCTTGTGAACACAATTTTACGAAACGCCTTGAAGCAATCCCTCTAAATTTGTCCACTTGGACTCCGTGATGAACTGATTAGATTTTGGAGGTCAAAGGTCAAGGTCAGTGACCTCACTTCTGTCCCATACCTGAGAATTTGACTGGCGTAGGCATACAACCGCAAAGCAGTCATTCTAGTTATGTTGTTTTTGTGCTTTTAACCTACAGTGACAACTGATCCTGGACCAGATTCACTTTTTATCTTACTGTTAGTTTTATTATGCAAACCTGATGCAAATAAATCTGCAGTACAACACATCAGTGCAATGTGCTGTTGTACTCGTGACTGTAGGCGTTGGTGTCTGATTATTCTGAGTACAGTCTGTTCTCTGACTGTGTACTTTGTACTAACAACTGTTGTTGATTGTATTATTACTGTTACCCCACCTGAGTTTACTTTATGTGACATTAATCAATTTGAATATCCAAGAACAATCCCGCATCACGATGGGCAGCTTGTCTCGTTTTTACCTGCATCACAGGGTACTGTCATTGTACTGGGTATATGTAGTACATAGAATAATACTTTGTTCTCTTATTGTAAGATAAGATAAGAAGTACCTTTGTTAGTCATACAACAGGGAAATTCACAAAGTATTGTGCTTTCTTACTTTTGTGTTTAGTGTGACTGGCCACTGTAAGGTGCACTTAGAAATATGTTAATTATATAAGAAACTGAACAGCCAGTTGTGAAGGTTTATCACCACTGAATTCTTAAAGTAACATTGAATATACTGAGATATTTGACGACTGTATCTGAGCTGATATGCTGATAATTCAGCTCTGGGAAATGTTCACTTCTCATTTTCATATTGTGCCATTTTAAAATTCCTTTTCCCCAATATATACTGTGTATTTTGTGTTTTGGGTCCATGAGTTCAGACACAAAATTAAAGATCAGATTGCTCAAATTCAGTAGGTTCCATCTTTGATCTAAACATCAAAGTCAAAAACCTGGTTGCTGTCATTGTCTGGGACAAATTGAAATCATAAAAGTCAACATTTGAAATTTAGACCTGAACATCACTGACACCAAGTTAACGCAAAGTAAAATAAATATTTTATGGTTGCAGCATTTTGCACGTTAGGTTCTGTTTGATTTGATTTGATTTTAATTTGATGTATTCTTTCAACAGTTGATATGACAACACACATAATTTCTTCCTACTCCATTCAAGCATGTACTAGGTATAAGCAAATTGATATTGGATTATGTGTAAAATTATGTGTTGTCATATCAACTGTTTTACATGCTTGAAAGAATAAATCAAATCAATTTTACACATAATCCTGTTGCTTGTCTTGTCTTGTTTTTTTTTGTTGTTGTTTTTTTTTAAAATCATTTCAATAATCCACCCTTACTGTGATGGCGTTGCTGTGGGCTCTGGGTGACTTTTCTGACCTTTTACAAACCAAATAATTAACTGAGCAAATCATCAGCAGATTGATCCACGATGAAAGAGTTAGTCTCATAGAGATTAGTTCCACTTAGCTCCTGTTCAACAATAAACTGCCTCATCTTCACTTTAGAACATGTAACAAAGTGGTATTAATACTTTTACTGAAGTAGTAGTATATGCAGTAGTTTATGCATAAATAGAAAATAAAGATTTTGAATCTTGAATCTGAGAGCTTTCCCCTCACTGGTTAACATAAATAATAGCAGTAGTAGTTGTTGTAGTGCTGTTGCCACATTAGTAATAGTGATGCTAATTGTAGAAGTACATCAGATTCAATACATAAACAAATAATATTGTAGTTCTGTGTTACCGGTGATGGTGGTGAAGTGGGACGGAGAGGTCATGGTCAGCATTGGGGGGGTGATGTATTTGGCCTTGACCCCATCCACAGCCAGCTGGTCCAGGTTTGGCGTGTCCACGTCCTTGTCGTAATCCCACCTGAAGCCGTCAAAGGAGATCAGGAGCAACTTGTTCCTGGGCACTGTCTTGCTCAGCGGCTTGCCAGCAGGACAGAGCGCCACTGTGGCGACCAGGAGCAGTTCCAGCCTCATCTTCACCCTCACACCGACTGATAGTGGCTTCACCTGGAGCTGCACACCTGTAGCTCCCTCCCAGTTTAATGTGTAACGGGATGTCTGATAGAAATCTGCTGACCTGCTGAAGGAAGAGACCTTCGACTGGACTTACCAATCACCATCAATAATCTGTGGACCTGATCGGAAAACAGCAGCGGTGACACAAGTACTCAGATCCTTCACTGAAGTAACAAGACATCATAACACAGTATACATTCAAAACTTGACCTAATTTAGAAAAGTATTATCAGCAAAATAGCCATACACTAGAGTAGCAGAAGTAAAAGTACTCATTTTATTTATGATCCTTTTCAGGTTAATGCATTTATTATTTGATTATAATTATTGCTGTATTATTGCATATGTACTGTCTATATGCATGTATCAGATATCAGAATAGTCTCTAATGGCCCAGGATGTTTGATCATAGAATATGACTCTGCTGCAGAGGCTTTCAGTGTGTTATAAGGTGAAAGAAATAGAAAATAACAATAAAAATAGAGCAATAATATGAGAATAAACTGTGTATGTTCATGTAGAAAAAGGGTGCAATCAAAAATAAAAAGGGAATGAAAGGAAAAGACACCCACCATTTATAATTATATACACATGGCAGAAGAGCCTGAAGACTGCTGTTCATATTAGAAGTAATCTTATCTTATTGCAGCTGCTGAGGTGAGGGTTAGGGATTAGGGTAGAATATATATATATACATATACACTTGTTAAGGGACCAAAAGTAATGGGACAATTGGCTTCTCAGCCAGGTGTGTGTTATTCCCTCATCCCAATTACAATGCGCAGATAAAAGGTCCAGAGTTCATTTCAAGTGTGCTATTTGCATTTGGAATCTGTTGCTGTCAACTCTCAAGATGAGATCCAAAGAGCTGTCACTATCAGTGAAGCAAGCCATCATTAGGCTGAAAAAACAAAACAAACCCATCAGAGAGATAGCAAAAACATTAGGCGTGGCCAAAACAACTGTTTGGAACATTCTTAAAAAGAAGGCATGCACCGGTGAGCTCAGCAACACCAAAAGACCCGGAAGACCACGGAAAACAACTGTGGTGGATGACCGAAGAATTCTTTCCCTGGTGAAGAAAACACCCTTCACAACAGTTGGCCAGATCAAGAACACTCTCCAGGAGGTAGGTGTATGTGTGTCAAAGTCAACAATCAAGAGAAGACTTCACCAGAGTGAATACAGAGGGTTCACCACAAGATGTAAACCATTGGTGAGCCCCAAAAACAGGAAGGCCAGATTAGAGTTTGCCAAACGACATCTAAAAAAGCCTTCACAGTTCTGGAACAACATCCTATGGACAGATGAGATCAAGATCAACTTGTACCAGAGTGATGGGAAGAGAAGAGTATGGAGAAGGAAAGGAACTGCTCATGATCCTAAGCATACCACGTCATCAGTGAAGCATGGTGGTGGTAGTGTCATGGCGTGGGCATGTATGGCTGCCAATGGAACTGGTTCTCTTGTATTTATTGATGATGTGACTGCTGACAAAAGCAGCAGGATGAATTCTGAAGTGTTTCGGGCAATATTATCTGCTCATATTCAGCCAAATGCTTCAGAACTCATTGGACGGCGCTTCACAGTGCAGATGGACAATGACCCAAAGCATACTGCAAAAGCAACCAAAGAGTTTTTTAAGGGAAAGAAGTGGAATGTTATGCAATGGCCAAGTCAATCATCTGACCTGAATCCGATTGAGCATGCATTTCACTTGCTGAAGACAAAACTGAAGGGAAAATGCCCCAAGAACAAGCAGGAACTGAAGACAGTTGCAGTAGAGGCCTGGCAGAGCATCACCAGGGATGAAACCCAGCGTCTGGTGATGTCTATGCGTTCCAGACTTCAGGCTGTAATTGACTGCAAAGGATTTGCAACCAAGTATTAAAAAGTGAAAGTTTGATTTATGATTATTATTCTGTCCCATTACTTTTGGTCCCTTAACAAGTGGGAGGCACATATGCAAACTGTTGTAATTCCTACACCGTTCACCTGATTTGGATGTAAATACCCTCAAATTAAAGCTGACAGTCTGCAGTTAAAGCACATCTTGTTCGTTTCATTTCAAATCCATTGTGGTGGTGTATAGGGCCAAAAATGTTAGAATTGTGTCGATGTCCCAATATTTATGGACCTGACTGTATCTTATCTTTGCAGACACCAAAACCTTTAAAGTTGACATAATAATCACATTGCGTACACTGACCATGCTGAATACACAAAGACTATGCTTGCAATGATAAAACAAAGTTTAATCATCTAAGCTTCAGTTTTATTATTAGAAAAAAAAATTAAATGCCAAGTTCAAGGAACTGTCTTGTCACTTCGATCATCAAACTACATGGACCTGGAGCCATATAGGCCACTTTTGATTTACAATTTTCTTTCATCAGTTACTTCCATCTCATTTACATTAATATTACATAGGCTGTATTTAAAAAAAAAAGCAAACATTTTAAAAGCTAATTATTAATACTAAAAGAGGAGGAGGAACAAAGTAGAGGAAATCCGGAAGTACTTTTATAGTGACGAAGTACTTCCGGCGGACAGAATTCTTCATGCACACGTTGTGTTGTAAAAGCCCTGGCAGATTTTTTAAAGCGTTAATTATTTTATAAGAAACATGCAATAAAACGCTTCAAATTCATAAACTGGACATTCAGTTGTATCTCTACGAATATACTCTGATAATCTGACAGTGGTGTTTTTGGTTCGGGATTCAGTGAGCAGGTATGTAGAGCGATACAATTACAGATAACCTCTGTGTTGTGCCCTAACAGTTAGCTAGCGTTAGACGTTCTCATGTGTTAGCCGTGGTGTTAGCTTTAGCATGCAGACTGGTGTTTGTTTTTACCTTTACGTTGCAGGTGTATACTTACTGTAGCGTGTTGTTACCCTGTATGGTTTCGTTTTCATTGGCGTAACGAAGGGAAAACCGGACTCCATCATAAAATCGGACATTTCAGAAACCGCAGACATCAAATCAACTTTATTTATACAGCACTTTAAAAACTACATCCAGTTGACCAAAGTACTTTACATAGCAGAATAAGACCACAATAAATGACTATAAGGAGAAAGGTACGCACAGTCCTGGGGAAGATCAAAGCAACGGGACCGGACAACATCCCTGGGTGGGCTCTCAGGGCATGTGCCGGCGAGCTGGCTGATGTTCTTACCACAATCTTCCACCTCTCCCTCAGCCAAAGCATCGTTCCCACCTGCTTTAAGACCACAACCAGTGTTCCCCTTCCCAAGAAGAGCCCAGTCACCTGTCTGAACGACTACAGGCCGGTGGCACTCACCCCAATCATTGTGTTAAGTGTTTTGAGAGCGTGGTGCTGGCCCGCATTCAGAGCAGTATACCAGACACCCTGGACCCCCTGCAGTATGCCTACCGGCCCAACAGGGCCACCTCCTTTCTCACCTGGAAAATGGAGACTCCTACATCAGGATACTCTTCATTGACTACAGCGCCGCCTTCAACACAGTTGTCCCCCACAAACTGTCCACACTAGGTCTGCACCCCACCCTCTGTGACTGGCTCCCGGACTTTCTGACTGGCAGGCCCCAGACTGTCAGGATTGGCAATAGGATTTCAGCCAGCATTGTTACAAACACTGGCACCCCACGGGGATGTGTCCTCAGTCCCATCCT
>NW_018128069.1:312385-318223 GCF_001952655.1 Monopterus albus
GAGCACAAGTGCCTGCAGAGAGTGGTAAAGACTGTGGAGAAGACCACCAGGACTCCACTGCCCTCTCTGCAGAGTATTTACCACCACAGGGTGTGTAGGAAAGCTGCCTCCATCCTCAAGGACCCCACCCACCCCCAGCACGGACTGTTTATACCCCTGCCCTCCGGTCGGAGGCTCAGAAGTGTGAAATGCAGGACCTCTAGACTGAAAAACTCTTTCTTTCCAACTGCCATCAGACTCCTAAACAGCAGACTCAGGATCTACCTCATGTAATTCCATCTGTACTGTTTACATACTCATTTTGCATATGCATAATTGCACACTCACTGCTGAGTATTTACACTCCATGGCTCCCACATAGTATATATTCTCTCTGCATTATATTGTTTTCTTGTATTTTTATTTGCTCCTTTCATTTGCTGCTTTAAAGTGCCTTAGATTTGTAGTTTTACTGCCTATTTAGATTTGTGTTATTGCTCATCTACTGTATTTTGCTTGTATTATGTGGCATTCATGTGGACGGCAAAGTAAGAATTTCATTGTACAGGGAAACACGTTTCTTATCTGTGCATATGACAAACACTTTGACCTTGACCATCACACGTCTTGTTGTGTCCAACCAGCAGATCCAAAGAGACTCAGCTGATCCTCATGTCTGATAAAGAAAAGCATCAGCTGCAGCACCTCACAGTTGTTGGAAAGCTCTGCACACACAGAACAGTAGTGATAAAATAATCATCTCTGCTCTGTTTCAGGAATGTCGTCACTGTGGAGCCTCAGACCAGCACTGGCATCACTGCTTCAGGGTCAGTTTACACACAAGAGTCACAGCGGCATTCCAGTATTACAAACGACCACTGTACCATTACTTTATGGCCTGTTTCAT
Source organism: Monopterus albus (assembly GCF_001952655.1). Taxonomy (NCBI): domain Eukaryota; kingdom Metazoa; phylum Chordata; class Actinopteri; order Synbranchiformes; family Synbranchidae; genus Monopterus; species Monopterus albus. Next base: position 313,272 of record NW_018128069.1, read on the forward strand.
GTGCAAGTACAGTATATGAATATTGCATGTGTATATGTGTGCAATATTACATAGATTTTTAATTTAAATGATTGCAGACTTTGTTGTATTTTTCCTGTAGCTGTTGCACGGGTCACAGCTGATACAGCTTTGTTTCTTCAGCGCTTTACACAGTAAGACACAAAAAGAAAAAGCCATATTTTAAAAGACAGATACAACAAAAGTGAAGTGCAGTGAGTGAACAGTGAACAGATGTGCCTCGTTTCTTTGGAAAGGTGAAAACATGTATATTCAAATAGCAAGTACTAATAACAGTACCAGTTAGAGGAAACACCAGTCATGTGTGGAGGAAGCTTTGGGCTGTAGCAAACTTTTGGAACAGAATTCACCATGCTCCTGCACCAAACAACACATCTAACAGGACACAGAGCACTTTTTTTAATGCAGCTTTATTTATTCAAATCTCTGACATCTCTGTCTTTCCAGCCTCCCAGCATGCCTCTGACTGGATGGGCCCCCTCCTCTCCAGGACAATGGCCACCCTCAACCAGATGCATCGTAAGGGGAAGCCCAAACCACCTCCTAAACTTGTTGGAGCCACGTTTGGCCGCCCCCAACTGAAGGCGGTGATCCTGAAGACCATGATCCGAAAGCCCAAGAAGCCTAACTCTGCGAACAGAAAGTGCGCTCGGGTGCGGCTGTCTAACGGGAAGGAGGCGGTGGTGTTCATTCCTGGGGAGGGACACAACCTGCAGGAGCATCACGTGGTGTTGGTGCAGGGCGGGAAGACACAGGACCTGCCCGGAGTCAAACTCACTGTGGTCAGGGGCAAATATGACTGTGCTCACGTGGTGAAGAAGAAACAGTAGCACGAGAGATGGACGCTGCGTTTGTCGCTGTCAGTGCTGTTTAATAAATGTGCTGCTAAAGATGCCAGCATTGTGGGCTCAGAGATACAGGTAGAGACATCAGGATCACTGCATGGCCAAAAGTATGTGGACATCAGAGCATTTCTCTGTGTAATAGCGTGATTCCTGTTCGTTAATGTGCTGCTCTGACAGCTGGGTCCAGTCCACCCTTGTTCAAAATCATTAAACTAAATGTTACTGGGTACAGTTAATGCTGTGTTTTTTTAACCCTCACAGGGCCAGTGAGAACTGTCTTTAATGGAGATGATTGGAATTTAGTATATTGTGATTTCAGCATTTTAAAAAATCACAAAAAATCTGCACAGTGTAAACGGTTCTCGTTATAAGTGGACACTGCTTCCAGTGCATATCAAACACAAATAGGTGGCAGTCTAAAAAAACATGGGGCGCAGATTTTCTGAAAAACGACATTTTTGTGTGTGGACCAACTGCACTGCACTTCGCGACACTTCAAATCGGTATACGGTAACGTAATATGTGGTTTGGGATGACTAACGTGTGTAGAGTTACAAAGAAAAACTCGGTAAGGTTATGTACTTAATATAATTTAATTCGAATACTTTAGTCGATACTGTAGCACACAAGTCATTTTATCATGGTGTTTCTGCCTTCAGCACATTTCCGTGAACATGAACTAAGGTTGCTAGCCTCTAGTTTAGCCTCGATGTTATGCTAGCATAACATGAGCACTGTTCAGTTTTCTGTCGGTTTTATTCAGCATTAGCTGTAATAAGTCTGGTATATTTATTCAGTGAACCTGACGATTAAAGTTTATTTTCACCTCTTTTATCAGTCTAACATTTGTCGAGCTTCAAAATTTCTCGAACAGCGCCGATCTTTGTTTTAAGACACGGTAGATTTAACGTTTTCTTTAAGATAAAACACAGGACGGAACATTAAAAAGCAGTTTTTGCTCCAGTTCTACACGTTCTTTAGTTCGGCACAGTTAGTTTTAGTTTAATTGTACAAAGCAGTTTCATCAAAGAGTTGCGGTAAATTTAATGTTTAATTGTTGGTGCAAGTTTCACACGTATATTTCAGACCAGAGGGATCTATAGAAACTAATTAAATCCTCTTAATTTACTCTTACTTTTAAATGAGGCAGCAGTGTCCTGTCTCATGTCAACATTCATTAACCCAGACCCACACAGACCTCCAGTGTCATAACACCTGCCAGTGGTTGAAATGGCATGTAGAGTACCATATGGACTTTTATATAGGAGAATAAAAAACCGGTGATGCTCATCAACAAATTCAAAACATGACTTGGCTGCTTGTGTCAACTTTCAGTGTAGTACAACACCGTGTTCTTTGGTGCTACACATCTGACAAAGTTATGTCGGCATTTTCCATTTGCACAACAAACTAAAGGGACACATCACAAGAAACACACAGGTCATGTTCATGATGTTGTCATTCAGATCACATGGCTGCTGTTGTTGGTTTCTTGGTGGTATTACAATAGAAACCCACTAATTCACTATTATCAGTGTGCATTTACCGGTATGTTTTTTTTTTTTTTTTTTGACTGCTCCTACTTTAGAACTGTGTAATTAATCAAAAATAATTCATCATAATAAACAAGCCAATGTTGTTTTGTTGTACACATGTCAAGTGTTTTGCCTCATGCACTGATCATGTCTGAACTGTGGTTTATCATTGTAAATTGTCATTTTGTGATTTTTGATATCAGAAGAGATGTTATTTGTAACTCTGTCTACCTGTGTGTCTGCAGATGGAGAACTACAGTAAGGCTCGGACAGTGGAGCAGCCGTCTGTCTGTCCATTCCCTGACCTCCACTCTGACACGCCAGAGGTCCGTGTCAAAGATGGCAGCAAGATCCGCAACCTGCTGCGCTACGCCCTGAGCCGCATGGAGGCCAAACCTCGAGTAGCTGAGGAGGAGAGACAAGCTGTGCCTGAGGAAGGGGGCACGACTGTGGAGAGACAGCAGGAAGCCCCGGCTCGACCTCTCTGCCAACAGATAGTATTCACAGCAACCGGTAAAGCCGTATCCAGAGCCATTACCTGTGCAGAGATTGTGAAGCGGCGCTTGAAGGGGCTCCACCAGCTCACCAGACTGTTGTATAGCACCGTGGTTGAGGTGTGGGAGCCACTGGAGCCTGCCGCCGGCCTCGACAGCCTGACGGTCAGCAGAAACCTGCCTGCCATCTGGATCCTGCTCTCCAGAACTGCATCCAGCCGGGTAACCAGACACCGGGCCGCTCGGACCCCTTGTGGTCTCAATCCACTACCAAGGAGGAAGGAGGGGGATTGACTGGACAGAGAGCGGGACACAGGAGGAAGAGAGGAGGAGGAGGAGGAGGAGGCAGAGGGCGGGGACACAGCCGTCAGACTGGACGGTCCAGAGAGGGGGCTAAAGGACAGAGCTGATTTAGGTTCTTTCAGACTGCGCATACGTGAGAAAAGACGGAAACTCCGAGAAGCAAACGCTCAGCGGGAACTTAATGGACCAGAGCGGCCATCACCAGCTATAAAAATGGTGGGTTCTGTGGAAACCAACCTAAAGAGATGAGACTTTCTGCAGAGACAGTCCATCAACATTTACTCCGCTCGCTATTATCATTATTATTACAACTTGACCTCTTTCAGCTTGCAGAGGCTACTTTGTGTAATTTGAGCTCGACTTCATTCTTGTTTTTGGAAACAGCAGCTGGCGAAAACAGTCTCAGCTGAATGTCCACTGGAGCCTTTAACTGTATCACACAGTCTTCATCAGTAAGTAAAGCCTGCGTTTTAGTCAATACAGCTCTTCCAAGCTCCTAAATAAACTGTTCAAAATGGATGAGAAGTGAAAGGCTTCAAATCGCAGTTCCGCTGCAACAGGCAGGGACTGGGTGATACAGTCAGCAGCTCCAGATCGAGAGATCAAGTGGACCCTGAGTTGAGGCTGCTTTGTTGCTTTGCTGAAGTTTAACTTTTAGTATTGGATCATTTTGGAATAATAGAATGCAGCTGTACCTGCAACAGGAAGACTCAGCCTCCAGTTTAAAGTTCTTAAACAGCTGCATCTGCAGGGCTCACTGCAGCGCTGCAATGTATTTTGATGATTTCACAACTCACTCAGCTTTTTTCTGTTAAATATGTTTTACAAGGGGGTTGAGGCAACATAAAGAATTGACAATATCTGCCATTAAAACCTCTGTTGTCCTTGGTTTTTCATCCGTTGAAATGTGGGTGTGCAGGTTAAATGCTGCGTCTGTGCCTGACATCTGAGCTCTGAACATGGTGATGTGGGCGACTGTGGTTCAGTGGGTAGAGTAGTGATCTTCCAACCGGAGGGCTGGAGGTTCGAATCACGGTGCCTGCAGTCCACATGTCGAGGTGTCCTTGGGCAAGACACTGAACCCCCAAGTTGCCTTCGATGGTTAGAGCCATTGGTGTGAGTTGGTGCCGCAGATGGCTGCCTCGGTTCTGTACCGGAAGCAAATTCCTTGTGTGTAACATACTGTACCTGGCCAAATAAAGGTTCCCCACTGTGGAATCAGTAAAGTTCTACCTTACCTTACCTTATCCTTATGTTCAAGTGAGTAAGAATGAGCTTTTGTCCTGATATTGTGTCCAGGTTCCCACTGTACAGACCCAGTGATGCATCTACTAGGTTTATTGAACAGTTGTCATGTCATTATTGTTTTTTGGGACAAAACTGAACCTGGTTCCAAACTGAGATTCAACAGCTATTGACTTGTGATGCACTGCGGTTCAGATGTTTCCCCTCAGGGTAGGCAGCGTGGCCGTGGGTCCTTAAAAAGTCTTAAAATGTCTTAAGTAAAGATCTCCCAATAAAAGGCCTTAAAAGTATTAAAAAGCCTTAAATTCTGATTCGAGAGGTCTTAAATATTTTTTGTGACATTACCGCAACTTAAGTCGGAGATCCAACGCGCTGTTTCCAAAAATCCCACTCCACTACGCAATGTTTTGCACTGCGGTTATGAGAACGTCAGCCTTCTTCTTCTGTTTCTTTTATTGGCAGTTGCTAACAACAAACAGCTTACCTTGCAGACCGCCAATAAAATGAAGAAG
>NW_018128069.1:330695-334480 GCF_001952655.1 Monopterus albus
AATATTATTAAAGACTTCATTATCGAAGTCTGTGAATTTTCTTTTTTTTTTCCCTCTGTGGCCCTAATATTCTATCATTTTATATATAGCCTTATAGTCTATGGGAAACTGTAAATTATCTAATGATAGCAACATCATCTAAAAGTCATCATTTGTCCAAAATGATTGAAATTAATGATCACAAACGTTTAAACAATGACAGTGGGTCTAATTATATGTGATAACAATGTATAGTGTGCAGTGAAATAACTATTGGTTTCCGTTTGTGGTGACTGCTGACTGACATGAAGGATGAGATTAAATAAATCCTGGAATTTAGCCTGGTCTGGAGCAGGCTAGCTCCACAGAATAAATATCCATGGTAATTTATACCATAACATCCTGCCGCCATCTAATCCAGCTTTAGTGCAACCGGATCACGGATAAATTGCGCCAGGATCACTAAGATATCCTGGCTTAATGCCTTATCCTAGTTTTGTGCAATAGGCCCCTGGAGGTGGACTGGGACCAGATGTTTGTGAACATTTGTTGATATAGTCACCAGTAACCTTTTTTAAACTGTGCACATTTACTCAAGTACTGTAGTTAAGTACAGTTTTGAGATATCTGTACTTGAATATTTTCATAATTTGTCATTACATCTTAGAGGAAAATATTTATTTTATAACTTTAGTTTTCAGAATCTGTACAGTAGGAGACTTTGTTGATCTTCTGTGGGAAATTTGCAATTACCCACCACCAATTTAAAGTACATTAGCTGCCTTTACCAGCTGCAACATTAAATGTGACACACACAATAATGAATCAATCATTATAATTCAGTTGTACAATGATACATGAATGAAATGGGGCATTCTGCATGATCAGTACTTTTACTTTTGCTACTTCAAGTGTATTTTGATGCTATTACTTTACTTCTTTTACTTAAGTGACACTATGAATGAAGGACTGTGGTATTGCTACTTAAGTAAACAATCTGAGCACTTCTGGGCCAGTGGTAGAAGAAGTGCTCCCTTTTAATGAGTTATGGAGATGCATTCTGGGAAATGTAGGAAAACAATCTGGAGTCAAAGGAGTTGTTTAAATTGCTCTTCTCTCCACTGATTCAATTAAATAACTAAAACACCTTCAGCTCCCAGCAGCGCTGTCTCTGCTCTGAATTATTCTCTAAATCCACTTTTCTGAGATCTGATTTCTTCTTGGAACTGGTTTTTCCCAGGATGTCCTGCTATCATTAGTGGTGTGATGAAATCTGCTGTTTACTGTCAGCAGTGTGGAAATAACAGATGCAACCTGCCAGATGATAAACACTGATGTTGACTGGGGCAGATGAGGGAGAACCACGTTCAAACTGGCACCATATAAAACCACCAGGATGTCTCACTTTGCAGGACTGGGAGACGAAGACTTCCTCTGAACCAGACCAAGTTAGAATCCATCATGTTTTCCTTCAAAATGATCCTGGCTCTTCTGGCTTTGACTCTGCTGCCTGTGACTGTGGAGTGCTTTCCTGGTAGTAGTAAGTTTTTTAGTTGTTTCTTTCAATATTCTGGTTTATAATGTTTGTACCTTATTGTGGCACATGTGTAAAAAGCGTGGTTTAAACAAACCTGACTCATCTTTTGCTCTGACAGGCGGCAGCAAGAACCGTAACTACGACCTGTCAGGGACAGCCCTGACAGATCTTTATAACTCCCGAGTGCAGCATGCTGAGAGGGTGGAAAGGCCAATGGGATCTTCATCTTCCTCATCATCATTTTCTTTGCCATCTTGGCTTGGATCTTTATTTTCTGATGACCTTAAACCACACGTCCACTCTGGAGTTCGGTCAGTTGACGTGAATGATTTTAAAACTATATAAAATATAAAAACATATGAACATGTAAAAACTATATTTAGACCCTCATCACAAAAGTTGCCCAGACTCCTAAATGTTAGATGGATGTCAGGGCCACGTCTAAACATGAGGCTGCTGCTGGATGCTTCTGCAGAACCTGGTTCACGTTCAGTGAAACCTGTGTGTCATGTTCAGGTTTCTGTGGTACTGATGAGCCTCCAATCAATCAATTGCTCAGTATTTATTTGTGTCACGCCTTTCAGGAAAGTCAAATACAATTCAGAGCACTTTGCAAGAGACTGAGAACACGGCATGGACTGGCAGATTAATGCCAGAATGAATTTTAAAAATATATAAAAGTATTTATTTCAATTCAGTCATATTTGTATTTGATTGTCTCAAGGCACTTTACATAGTCAGGTCTAGACCTAACAGAAGACTGTTATAGAGGAAAAACCCAACAAACCCCCTTGAGCAGCACTTGGTGACAGCAGGAAGGAAAAACTCGGACAGACCCGGCTCTTGGTAAACATAATAATAATAATAATATTGAATATACTCATATCAAGGTTTGGACGCTACATAAGAGCCAGGCCACAGAGATCAGTTTTAAATCTGCTTTTAAAAATATAAGTGTTTTAAGCTCCCCTGGAGGCCGTCCTAGTGTCACTTAAACTTTCCATTCTGGTTTTTGGAGCAGCTAAAGACAAGAACCAGAGGATTTGAGACACCTTCCTGGTTCATAGATAAAAACATCTCTCAACCATGTGGTGCCACTCCAGAGAATGATCAGTTGACTCTGCAGCTTCCTTTTACTGAGTTTTATAGTGCAGATAATTATTACCAAATACAAGAATACAAGAAAAGTAGCTACAGCAGCAACGATTTGGGATGTACCTTGGCTATATTGTACCTCAAAGCTCCAGTCTGCTGCACATGTAACCCTTTTCACACCATTAAACAAGGTTTAAAAGGGATTCAACACAAATGGTCCATATGACTGGGTGTGTATGATGCATGGGCACTGTAGCTGATACAGAATAGTGCCACAGCCTCGTCTCATTTTAAGGCATCTTTCATTAGTTTTGTTAAACTATTTTCAGACCTGGCCTTGTCATACAGGTGATGCTGTTTACTGTATATATCCTGTCATTGTCAATATGGAGAACAACCTGTGAGCCTGTTGAACTGTTCTCCAGAATCACTGGGGAGAACCACAAGATCTTCATTACATGTCTGGATTGTAACAGATTCAAAGATGATTGATTACAGCATAGGCTACTTCTTTTTACTAGTCTGTTGTTGTTTTTCAAATATCTGACTTTTATAGTAATTATTCCATTACTTACTAATACTAACTAATCAGAAATATGTGGAAATAAAACACCTTTATTGTCCCCAAACGTCTTGTTTCCAGAGTGACACTGGAAGACGGCTCTCAGTATCTCGTCCATAAAGGAAGGGGATATGGAGATGCCTCTGACACAGTGGTGACTGATGCTCGACACATGAGCTCAGCCTGGCAGGTAAGAATCAGAAACCAGGAATTAAACTGTCCAACATGCAGACATGTCAGTTTAAGGATGTGTCCAAGTCACTGTTTGACCCTGATCATAAACATTGAAATGCTTCATTTTACCACAAGATAGGAAGTGCCTGAATGCTTAGTTGTTGGTCCCTGAGGGAAAACACAAAGCTTCCTGCTCAGTTCACCAAACACTCTGTTGTTTCAGATACTGAGGTTTCATGTCATGACTTGTACCCTGAAGACTAAAGTGAAGGTGCTTGTGGTTTCTCTCTGCAGCCTGTCGGTTCCAGAGATTTTGAGGGTGAAAGGACAGTCTCTGACTTTGTGCATGCTGGAGGTGAAGACTACCGCCTTACAAAAGCTAACTGTCACCAGGCTGCTAAAGCTATGATGAATCAGTAAACATGTATGGTTCCTCTG
>NW_018128069.1:334535-336014 GCF_001952655.1 Monopterus albus
ACACAGTGTCCAGTGCTTCTTACTCTGCTACAGACATCAGGACTCCTTACTGTGTTCACAGAGAACATCCACCTGTAATGTTCAGACGTGCATCTTCAGAGCATTGGTGTATATGTTTCATAAATGTTAAAGCCATGTTCAATAAAATATTAAAGAAAAGTAATGTATAATGAATTATGTAGAGAACCACTATTTAAGAAAAGCAAACGGTAGCAGAATAGAATAACATTTCATTCTTTCTTTTTTATGTTCCTTATCCGATTTGAGGAAGGCAAATTTGTGATATTGGGCTGTATAAATAAAAATTGACCTAATTTCATTTGACAGGTTTTAGATACACACACGGTACCTGTTAACAGGATGTGCTGTTATTGTTGGTTTGGATTTGAATGAGATTCGCTTACTAGAGATTTGTCCTGAAGAGGCTTCCCTTTCTATATATCAGGTTCTTTATTAAATCCTTTATTAGAACAAGTCGCCTCAGTGAGATTATGATCTCTTTTTCAAGAGAGACCAATGTTCAAATTTGAAAAAGACACTGATACTGTGAATAATACCAGAACAATTTTACATGAAGAGAAGCAACTACAAGTCAAACTGAAACAAAGAACATGCATGAACATGAGGGCAGCTTTTTTTTCTTTTAGACATTGTCTTGGTGGATTCCTATAAAGGGAGTCACATGCTTTCCAGAATTTTCCTTTGCAGATTAGCAAAGTTCTCTATCCATGCTCAGTAATGCAGTATACAACAGAGGTCAGTCCACCCCTGTGCACTGTCGCTCAAATGGCACATTTTTCATAAATTCATCACCTCTCAGTACCTGCCTTATGTGACAAAGGCAGCATGTTCTCTTGTGAGCAATCCAAATCAAATACTCCTAAAACACTGTATAGAAAATAAAGGCCCTAAAGTAGAAACATCCGTGATGACTGACAAGCACGTTAGAACACTGGACTGAGTGCACCTGTGTTTCCATTAACATGGCTATAAAATGACCTGTGAACACTAGAACTTTCTCAGCGTTGGACCAATGGGCTGTCACTCTACGTCTACATCCTGGCTCCACATGGTGGAAGTGAGTAACCTGATTGTGAGACTCCACAAAGATGGAGAACGATACAGAAAGGTTGATGACCAACTGAAAGCCAGTCGACACACAGCTGCAGGAGGAATCAGGAGGTACAGAACAAGCCATGGTACCGCTAATCAGAGCCACAGTGACCGTCCTGCTAGCATGACGCACAGCGCTGAAAAACAGATGGACAAGTGGTTGAGACTTGGTACAGGGGTTATCAACAGCACTGGGCTGTCAGTGGAAATCAGAGGCTCTGTGACAGACAGTGTGAAGGACATTGCATTACATCAACCTCACCTGGCTGGTGAGAAGGTGGGGACTGTGACCGTCAACCTCAGGGTGACGTCAGCGACTTTTGGAAGTTGTGTTGCGGTTACAGTTCACATGAACCCTAAGCCCTA
>NW_018128069.1:336050-339342 GCF_001952655.1 Monopterus albus
CTGAGGCCATCTGCCATCTTGTCTGCAGCCAGGCTCTCTTGCTACAGAGCACATCCTGAAAGAAAAACCCCTGTTGGCTCTCCAGCACCTGATTGCAGAATTAAACCAGCTAAACAACATGAAACCAAGCCCGATGCATACTGGCAGCACATTCTTTGGTCAGATGAGACCAAGTTAAAGTTGTTGGGTTGAGCCGGGTCCAGCATGTTTAGAAGGCCCTGGTCAGGATCACTGCAGGCCTGGCAGTAAAGCATGAGGGGTAGTGTGATGATGTGAGGCTGCATGAGTGCAAAAGGTGACAGCATTTAAAGATGGCACCATGAGTGTCTGTGGACATGCTGATAAGATGACTCCCAGTGTCCAGAGGAGGAATTTCCCAGCATGATCCAGAGTCACACAAGAGTTTCTAAAGAACAGAAAAGAAAAAGAAAACTATGACCTTGAATCCAAAGGAACACCTCAGGAGCATTTTAAAGGGAAAGCAGAGCAGTTGAAACAAACTGTCTGAAGAATGACAGACATGAGAGCAGCACTGGGGACTCCACCTGAAAGGACTAAATCTGGCATCATATTTAAAGGTGGACATATGGAGTAGTGAAAAAGAAAAGATTTGACTATCATTAATGAAAAGTGTAATGACTTTGGTTCCATGGAGTTCCAACTGTATTGTTAGTATTTAATATTACATTCTGTAAGAGCAAATACCCTGCTGTTGCTAATGCTGTTACTATCAAATGATGCAGAATGACCCATTAAACATTAATGTCTCTGATACTACTGGATCCTACTGACTGATACGTTACTGTGTTCATCACTTTAATGCTGTAGCTCCTAAAGTTGGAGCTGATGTTAACGACCTTATATACTTATACTGTGAAGTACTTTACATCCTGCTGGGTAGCTGGTGGATTTCCCACCGGGGATCAACAAAGTCTGATGATTCTACTGTGTTTGGTTTGATTCATCTGATTCTGAAAAGGAACTGAAGTTATCAGATACATGTAGTGCAGTGAAAAGTACCAGGTTTGTCTCTGACAGGTAGTGGAATCACAGTATAAAGTAGCAGGACATAGAAATACTCAGGTAAAGTACAAGTACCTCAGAGTTGTACTTCAGTACAGTGCCATAGTACATCCACAGTCTTATAATGAATCATTGGAGTTTTCTGGAAGTGATGTAACTTATACAAAACTGAAATCAAACCATGGCATCAGAATGAAACTAAAGTTTAGTCAGGTTACAAAACACTGATCCAGACTGGGAGGAGTCAGCTGAGACTGGGAAACGAGGATCTTCTCTGCACCCACACAGATCATCAGCCGTCATGTCTAACCCTTCATTCTCCAGTAGCAGTGCCAGTAAGTCCCACTCCTCCGGAGTTCTGATGACTGTAGTGAAGTCTGGTTTAAGAGCAAGAAATGTAAACGTTTTACTAGCCAACAGTGCTTGCGATTGCTCTGATTAATGTTATGGTGTGTGTGTGTGTGTGCGTGAGAAAGAGCGAGCGAGAGAGATACTTTGAGTTCATTTTGCCTACGTATCACATATCAAACAGTTCACAGGTCTCTCTCGTCAGAGAGACCTCGATCTCAGTGTGCCTCCCAGTTTTAAATCAAGCTGAACTCACTGACAGGTGCCGCTGGTAAACCCAGCTACGACCTGTCGGGCCCTCAGCTGAAGGGGCTCTTCAACCAGCCAGTGCACCAAGCTGAGCGGGTGGCACGACAATCGCAGGCCAGTGGTTCGTTCGGAATAGACCACAGTGGAGTCAGGTAGGTCAACACACACTGACCTGTGTCCGTGTCTAGAAATGATTATACTGGAGCTGTAAAACACACTGGAAGCAAAACGTAAGCACTACTGAAGGGTGATCCCAATGGATCTACACTGAAAACCACACTGAGCGGCGCTCATCAGAACAAAGAATCCAGTCCCACTGACAACACGAGTGTACTGGACAAAAATAATTTTCATGAAAGATCATCAAGAAGAAATATTTCTTGATTGTATTGATCTTCCCCGGCTCCTTACAGAAAGAGAAAGTGAAACTCAAGCAGCCTGATCAGTCCTAACAGCTAGAAACAGAAAACAACACGACCTGTGTGACTTAAACAGCTGACTGGTGAGATTACGTTCATAGATAGTGGAACTTGAGGGACTCTACTGCTGAGTATGGTTGTTCATCTGCAGGTTGTTGCGCCCACACCACAGGACCAGCTGTCCACCTCTGTGCCGACTCGTCTCAGATGAGACCCATGAGCGTTGTGTCATCTGCGAACTTCGGGAGTTTAACACAGGGGTCCTCTGAGGTGCAGTCGATGGTGTAGAGGGAGAACAGCAGTGGGGAAAGCACACACCCCTGGGGGGGCCCTGTCCTGATAGTCAGGGTGCTGGGTGTGGTTTTATAAACAGAGTCATCATCACAGGCTGGAGCTGTGCTGTGAGCTGTGGATGTAAATCACATTTCTTTTCATTTCACATTGTTGTAGCTTTGTCATGTTTTGGAATGTTAGTCTTTGTTGGAATCCACATTTCTTTGCACTTGTGTTAACAGACCAAACAAATCCCATCCATCCTTGTTTGGTTGTGTTGCCTCCACTGTCAGTCAGTCTTTGACAGTACTGACTGCACAGCAGAGCAACAAAGGTGTCTTTGTGGAATCAAAGTGAGACATCATTGTCCTCCATGCTGAAAACCTATAGTTCATAAATCTAGATTTTTAGTTCAAAATCAGTTCTTGGATTCCAAGAAGTTTAATTATTACAGGTTCAGTCAGATTTAATTTGTTAGTTAGCAAAGAATTCAATGTTTCTATCAGCACTACTGTTTGTTTCACAGAGTCACAGTGGCCAATGGAACTCGGTGGCTCATTCATAAAGGGTCCGGCTACGGTGTCTCTTCTCAGACAGTGGTGGTCAACGCTGACCACATGGGCCCAGGCTGGAAGGTAAGACGAAAACCGCTCCAGATAGGTGTGAAACCACAGGTGAGAAACTTTAGATGGAAGCTACACTTTGACTTATGAGCCAAATAAAATCAGGGGACAAAGGGGATTTGTATCAAGAAGATGAAAGTAGCCTAAGTTTAGTCAAACTCTCTGTGATACTTAAGCAATTAATCAACTAATCAATGAAAACCACATCATGGGGACAAGGTGGCTGCAGCTGTATGAAGCTTCTTAGCCTCTTTTAGCACCTCATTTCCGTGTCACAGAACATTTTCTGTCTGCTCCACTCGCAGAATTTCTAGCACAAGAACAAAAGCTGTTTTCAGAATAAAAGCTCCAAACAGC
>NW_018128069.1:339494-353435 GCF_001952655.1 Monopterus albus
AGCAGGAAATGGCAGTCAGACCCAGCCAGAGACCAGCTGGGGAACACAGTGGAGTGTTTAGCAGCTCCAGAGCCAGAAGTTTCCCTTAGGAGGTGGTGGAGACTGTTTTAGAGAGTCAATAGTAAAACTTCAATCTTAGATTCTTACACAGTTTACAGTCCAGACAAGTGCCTCTTCCTCAGTGCAAAATGTAAAATTAGAAGCTTAAGTTACCACAATGTCAAATTTTGATTGGAAGTAGTGTTTTAGATAAACAGACCTTTCCTGCTTCACAGACACTGAGTGACGTGAGCTAAGGACAAACTGCAGGTGTTTTAACCACCTCCGTTTTTCTTGCCTTCTCTCTGCAGCCAATCAGTCCCCCTAAAGATTTTGGGGGTTCAAAGATTGTCGCTGACTTTGTGCACGTCGGAGGCACGGACTACAACCTCTTGTTCAACAACTGTCACCATGCCTCTAAAGCCATGATGAATCAGTAAATCTCTGTTTCCTCTATAACACTCACCTCACACAGAGCATTGTGTGCTTCTTATTCCACTGACACAGACACGATGACTCTTCACACCTGTAATGTTCAGCTTCTGATTTCAGTTTGTAAAGCATTGCCTCCTCAGCTCAACTGACATGACTGAAGAATTAATAGATTAGAACTGCAATAACAGTCTTTTATCCACTTGTTTTAAGACGCTATAACATGTTAATTATTTTCGTATGGACAGAAGCAGGCTACCTGTTTCCAGTCTTTATTCTAAGCTAAGCTAACAGACATGAGAGTGGTGCCAGTCTGAACACCAGACTCTCTCTTCATACAGACCTACAATGCCCAAACTAAACTACAGAGCAGTTGATTTTACCCCATAAATATGGCTATATATGTATACTGTTTATATGTTTACCATGTAATTAATTACAGAATGTTTTGTGTAAATGATAAAGCCATAGACTCGTGTTTGTAATCCTCCTCTCTTTGTCTTTTCTGATCACAGAAAATAAAAGACAAGTGTTGGTGTTTCTGGCTTTGTGGAGAAACCTTTGACTGCCCTGTGGCCTCTGTTCAGATGCTGCCTCAGGGAACATGGCCTCTTCTGTTTCCTGAAAGGTTGATGTTAATGTTTGTTTCCTCCCTGCTGACCACACAATAAAAGCTTGAGCCACACACCGGGTGTCATGTGTGTTTATTCCACCAGGGGGCACTAGAGTCTGTTACAGAGAATCTCATTACTTTACAGAAAGTCATGCATCTCTCATTTCGAACAGAATTTCAGCAGATGATTTAGTGAAACCTCATATGAACACATTAAAATGTTGTGTCTAGACATTATATTCAACACAGTCCCACTGTCACATCATAATTTCCCTGTAGAATAAACCTGAATTACACAAAATGACTTCCACTGCTCTTCTCCTTAGACACTTTTTGGGATAAAGTCAGTTAACACAAAAGATAAAAACACTTTTTCAGTTCCACCACCTCACATCTGACCATGTAGGTAGTTTTTGAAACTGTCTTTACCACAGACTGTCTGTCTGTATTGTGTTCTGTGACAGAGACACTGTGAAGACATCTGTCATGGTTTCAGTCCTGTGAGCAGCACCCACTCACCACCACCCACCTCCAGTGGTTCTCAGACACACACCTGGCCTAACACAACCAGAAATCTTCACAACTATAGTTAATGTAGTACTGTGTGTACTGTCATTTCTTAAGAAACTATGGAGCCATGCAACAAAACACTACCTTTTTATTTCCCAACATATCAGTATAAACTTTCAAAGTCTTATCAGGATTCTGGTCAGTGACACAAGTGGAATCAAACTTCCTCTAGTTAGTACACAGTAGTACACAGTACTAATAACAGGGATTAACAGAGACAGTTTGGTGAATTGTGTTGTTTAAACCAATTAAATTAGATTAAATTAAATTAAATTAATTAATTAGAACATTTTCCTGCTTTTCTTTTTTGTCTCAGGAGGTTGGCTCCTTATAACTGGTCACTGAGAGTACAGTTTCAGATACTCTATACTGCATACTGTACTTGAAAATATAATACTGTCCTCATAGAGGACAGTAGTCTCCTCTTCTGTGTTTGTAAATGAGCTTTAATCTTATGCCCAATTTCAGACCGACTCCAACACATTTACAGCAGTGTTCATTCATGTGCGCTGTCCCTGTTAAATAAACCTGTTGTATCTGATGAGTTTTCTCCCAGTAATTAGTCCACTGTGCTGTTTGTGCTCACAGAGTTTCTGCAGAACCTTTGCCAAGTTGTTGTTTGTTCTCTTCTCCTTCCTGTTGGTTCTGTGACATTTGCTGCTGCTGTCTTGTCGGGATGTTGAGTGCCACCCTCCTCTGATCAGGGCTGTTTGTGCACAGGAACAGACGCTGGTTGAAGGTATGTAATCACCTGGGACGGCACAGATTATATAACCACACTGGGACAACTCAGAGCCCAGCGTGACACACATCAGATTACGCAATTCACACGAGTTTGTGTGAGTAAGCAGAGTTTCTGTTCATGTGAAGGGACTCCTGATCAGAGGCTGTGAAAGGTCTCAAATTTCCTAAATGACAAGAATTCAGAATGTTCAGTGAACCTTCGATTTTCCACTTAATGTCGCCTTTAGTTTCATTAACTGTTGGGAGAAGTCTGAGCAACGTGAAGCATGAAACACTTGAAGTAAATCCTAATCTTAATCTACTGGTTTAAATACCATAGGCTGTGAAAAGTAAGTCAAGATGCCATTTTTAAAACTATTTGCATGTTAATGATTGTTAATGTTATTATTTGCAACACTGGTGCTTCTCAAATCAAAATTACTGATATGCAAAGTCTTTTGCTGATTAATGTCTATAATTTATGTCCTTTCAATAGTAAATACATAAAAATCAAATCATGTTCTCATTTTGAAAACTGAATGAATATTAAATCAAGATTTCTGGACAATAAATCTGAACACAGCAACTTCAGAGAACCTCAACCGGAGGTGACTGCCACTACGAGACAGCTGGACAAGCCACTGCTCGACCTTAGCAAACACTATGCAGACGATGTGCATCAAGCCACATATCTGCTCTTTTCTTAGGTGAGGACAGGGTTCAGGGATGATTTGTGTTAAGGGCAGGTTAGGTCTGGAAAATAGTGTTGCTTATTGTGGGGCTCTTTAGATGTAGGATGGCCTGGCACCCCCCTCTTTGGTGCCAAATAATGGGTAAACATCATTTAACTCATACACTGAGCTTCCATAGGAACACTGTCCCAGTCTTTGGCACATTTAGCTGTGGATTATTGACTGATTATATGGAATAATACTGGACTATTGTGTGGTTTTGTGTGTAAATGGTGTGTGTGTGTAGCATACACACATATATAATACTTAATATTACATATTGTAGTGTATAGTGTTGTGTATATGTGCTGTATGTACTGTATATAAAAGTACATACACTGTATATACTATATGTGTGTGCATATGGATGTACTGTATACTGTATGTGTGTATGCTGTATATGTATGTATACTGTGTATCTGTATATTGTGGCTACTGTGTAGTATTCTAAACCTAGTAGGACAGTGAAGGAGGGCAGAAAGGTAGTTAGCATGTTATGGTATGTCTGCTGATATTTCATGGCACCATAACAACCTCGTGTGTCTTGTTGCTTTTCGTTTCTCTCTCCTCTATCCACTCACCCCAACCGGTCGAGGCAGAAGGCCGCCCACCAAGAGCCGGGGTCTGTCAGAGGTTTCTTCCGTTAAAGGGAGTTTATCACCAAGTGCTGTTCAGGGGGGATTTGTTGGGTTTTTCTGTAACAGTGTAAGGTCTAGACCTGGTTATGTAAAGTGCCCTGAGACAATTGATTTTGAGCAATGGCTGTGGCTCAGAAGGTGGAGCAGTTTGTCTCCTAACCAGAGGATTAGTGGTTCAATCCTTGGCTTGTCCAGACAACATGTCAAAGTGTTCTTGAGTGAGACACTGAGCCCCCAGTTGCTACCGGTGTGTGAATGGCCAAGTAGTGTGAAAGCACTTTGAATGTGCTGCAATGCATAGAAAAGTGCTATAGAAGTACAAAACCATTTACTGTTTATATAAATAAATTGAATTGAGTTCACAATGTTCAGCTGAGGAGACAAAATGAAAACTTCACCTGTCACTGTGTGTTTTGGATTGTCTACAGTTTCTGTACATGTGATGTGTTTGTCTTTTCTTTGAAATCTTTTACTTAGGCAGAAGCATTCAAAATTTTATTTAAGCAAAAGTTCAAAAGTAATTCAAACTTTAATATTAGTGGAATAAAAAGTACAATACTTGCCTCTGAAATGTGCAGCAGAAGTATAAAGTACCATAAAATACAAGTAAAGTACAAGTACCTGACAACATATTGTAAGAACAGTAACTTTACACCTCTGTCCAAAAACTAAATCACACATATATCTGTTTTACCTTTAAGCAAATTCTCTGGCTATTGTAGAGACAAGAGAAAAACTTGACATTTCATTTCATAGATCTCAGTTTTGAATTTCAGTCTGAACTTCAGTATTTCTGATAAGTTGAGGTCTGATTGAAGAGGAAACTCGTGGTCCTGCAGATTCTGGCTAAACGCCCACAGCAGGTCCAGGAGCAGGAGGGGGATCGGGGGGAGGCAGTGATGTCCCACCCCCACTGAACACCACTTCACATAATGAGGGAGGTCGGGCTTCTGCGTCCGGCGGCGTCTCTGTGGGCAACGCTGTGGTCAGGTGGTGTGATCCCCTTGCTGAGTGTCTGCATGGTTGGTCAGCAGCAATGCAGTTCAACAAAACTCCGAGGTCATTAACCACCTCATCGGTACCATCGGTTACTCTCCATGTCTACTGTGATGTTTCTAAGCTTCTGTACAGTAATTCTTCATGACACTTTAAGAGAAATGACCCCTGGAGCTGGAGAAGCAAAATGATGATGAAGACCTCAGTGACAACACGCAGCGCTCACATTTCTCCTGGACTGATGTTTGGAGCCACAAGGAGACGTAAACCTGCCTCTTCAGGAGGCTTCAGTTACTGTACCTCTTTAGTTCCAACTCAGCCTTAAATCTCTTCAGTTTAAACCTCAGACTTCCCTTCCCTGTGAGATAGGAGCAGAACTGAGCTTCAGGTTTCTCACTTGTTTTAACACTTGTTCAATACACTAATCATCCTAATGGAACTATGGAAAGTTGCAATACACTGATCATCCTAATGGAACTATGGAAAGTTGAAAGGTAAAAACTGAGATGAATGTAGCCACTTGTGCATGAAAACTAAAAATTACTTCAAACTTTCTATTGAATTTCTCTAATCGCATGAATTTGTTAAGATCGGGCTACAGCTACTTCAGACATCTTGTTTTTATCTTTTTGCTCTGTGCAGTTCTGCTTCTGACTGGGGTGATGCTAATGAACTGCACAGAGGCTGTTTGCCAGTGGTGAACTGGATACCAACAAGCCACCTGTGAGGTCACGTCAGGGCAGACTCAGTGCGGCCATGAGTCTTTCAAATCCTGTTTTCTTCGTCGCTCTTCCTCTTGTCGTAAACTCCCTCTCCTTCTTCTTCTTCCCTTTTTCTCGCCCCAGTGGTCCAGGATCAGAGGTGGAAGTGTGTGTCCTCTGCAGCTGTGGTGTTTTCCCTCTTAGTGAAAGTGAAAGTTCAGACTTTCCTTTGGTGTTTTGTGCTGCAGATGACAGAAACCCCTCCTCAGCCTCAGCCCGTCAGTGCGGTGTCTTTCAGCTGATGTTGGGGAGGGACTGGTAGGTCCCCTTCTTCTGGGACCGCAGCAGGGGCGTCTGAGTGTCCACGTCCCGAGACAAAACGGTCCTGTAGGCTCGACGGATGTGCGCACGAGTCCATCCGTAGACCAGACAGTTGAGGAAACCCTGAGAGGCTGAGGTGAAGGCCTGAGGACAGAAGACACTCATGTCACTGGGAGAAACCTGAGGACACATCTCATCACTCTCCTGCACATTTTACCAAGAGCACTCTGATTGTTCTGCAGGTTTTATTCCAGTTGTTCTTAAGCTTTGTGATCCTTTATAGCCCTGAATCAGCTGCTGCTAACCTCTCGTCACAGGTCACAGCACGTGCATCTCTGAGCTGGGTTCAGTGTGTTGTTTATGTTAATTCACTTTAAAGACTTGGAGATGTAAAATTCTTCAGTATTTCATTACAAAATTACCCCAGTAATAGATTATTTTATTTTTTAGAGTTTTCTTCTCCTTTATGAAATTTCTAATTGTCTGGGACCCCCTCAGATTTATCTTGAGACTCAAACCACTGATTAACACCATTAACTCAGGACTTAAAGTGACCAAACCAAAAAAGATACAAACAAGTTACTAACCTGGCCCCTAGCAGCAGTGCTCACATACAATGAATCCTGGTACCCAGTGTGACCACAGTTACATGTATATACTGGTTTTAGGGGCCAAACTCTGTTCTAATACCTGGGACTGATTACTGTCCTCCCCGCACAAGAGAATCTGTTTCAAGTTCATCTTCACTGTTAGAAAAGTCAGTGTGATTACCACAGAGACACAAAGAAATATAACACGAACACAGTAGCTGCACTGTATTTTAGCCCCAGTCCTGCAGCAGACTGACCTGTAATACGTAGAGGGCTACCCCGGCGTCGCCCTGACACACTGAGGGCTTCACCACCTGCAGAAAAGCCAGGCTCACCGCTGAGGAGACACATTGGAAAAGCTGACATGTGAACTCAGCACTGGAGTCTTAACAGCCAATCAGAAACAGCCAAAGCCTGACACCCCGCCTCATCTGTTCAGAATGAAGACACATACCTGGACCCCAGCAGAGGACGAAGACCGACGGGTACAGGAGCATCCGTCGGTTCATCACTTGGAAGGAGGCTTGCTGCTGGTTGCCAAGGTAACCGTTTGACACCACAGCTCGCCTGTAAATACCCCGGGCATTCGCCACGAGCACCTGGCGCAGGAGAGGGGGTGTGTTTATTTACTGTGTATTCAACCATCTAGACAAATGGTGTTGCATCCCAGCTGAAGCTCCTCTGCAGCAGATTTGACAGATTTCTAACATGGGCATCGAGCACCTGGAAATTTAACGTCCTTCCCTTCCTCGGTTTCCTTTTGGTCAGGATTATAAATCTACAAACACTTTTTCTTTAATGAAAAACCGTGAAACTTTTAAATACGTACATGAACTGAAACCAGTTTCTCTCTGAAGGTGCACAGAACAGATCCACATGCACGTTTTCATGTCAGGTCACGTGTGAACTCACTGTGATGCTGATTAGTGTGACGATGAAGGTGGCAAGGAAGATGGTGATGCTGTAGGCGTGCAGCAGGCTGCAGACTTTGATTGGCTGCTGCTGCTCTAAGGTCAGGTACAGTGCTCCGGTGTGCATCAGCAGACACCTGGTTTGGTATGGTGCACGGTGAGGGTCAAAACAAACATCTGGCATTTTCACTTAGCACCACGTAGCTACTGATTTTCCATGTTTCTATATGACTTTGAGACTTTACAGGTAAATTAAATCTAAAGTTGGGAAGTTTAAGCTCTTGTGCGGTGTGCGGTGTCATTACCGGAACGTGTCGGGTTTCCTTCTCACCTGTAGGGCTCGCTGGAGTTGGCTTGACATTTGCTGATGTTCCCTTGGATAAATATAGGCGTCATAAGCAGCACAGGAATCAGCCTGCAAACACAGGAAGACAAGTGTGTTCAGCGGTTTTCTGTTGGACCCAGGTAGAGAGGAGGATTACTATCACACAGTGTTACTGGACTCACACTGAAAGCAGAGCAGTGACTTTGCCAGCTGTGCTCACTCTGTTGGAGAACTAGGGAATAAAAACAGGAAAAGGTGATGAGGGACCAGACGGATCCAGATTCACATGTAGACGTAACTAGCAGCGGACTCTACTTTGACTGGTTTTTATTAGCAGATCATTAAAAAGCTTCAGCTTCATGCTGTGGATCCTAAAAGGATATTATTCATCCCTGATGGGTCTGTCTCAGATGTTTGTGGTTTGAGTCCTTAGTGACCTTGGTTGACTGCTGCAGCCTGTTCTCTAGTGTAAAGATGCTGTTTCATTTCATTTTGAGTTTGATGCCTGACAAGTCTTTGGCTAAAATGTTGTACAGGGTGGTCTGTGTGCACCAGTACGGTCTGCGTGTACCTGCACAGAGTATCCATCCAGGCAGCTGTAGAACATCTCTCTGATTCCCCTGTACAGGTCCCACACGTAGTTGAGTGTGTAGAGGAAGGAGGCCATGTACAGAACCTGAAAGTACATAAAAAGTTCCATTCATAGCAGCCTTTTGTCTGGTGCTTGTTTGTGCAACTGTGCACTCACTTGCACTGCACTTATTTTCTAAATAAGGACCTCATGGCACACGTGCACTTTCTGCACAGTGTATAGATAAAGGGAAGAAACTCACAGCTGATGATTCTGAACAATGGATGTAGGTCAGAAATGTCTGTGGTGTTTTTCTTGGTTTCTGTTTTTGCATCCTGTCTGCAGTTTGTCCTGGTTCTGCTGCTTTGTTTCATCCCTGACTGACCCAGTTCAGGGTCCGTTCTGGACTGGGTCGTCTGGGACAAACTGCCCTGAAAAAACAGGTCACTAGATTTGTTTCTACTCAGTATTTAACCAGAACATGATAATAAAGGACCATTCTGGTCTTTCTGCATAAATGCACCTCATAGTTTATGTAGTGTGACAATGTTTGAGGAAAGCAGGAGCACTTTTTAATAACAGATGTGTCCCTTGTGGTTCTGTGGTCAGGATTCCTGGTTTTCACCCAGGTGGCCTGGGTTCAATTCCTGATATGGGAACACACACATTTGTAACTGTCTATTAAGACAGAGCTCCTAGTACAGATGTAAAGCTAATCTTAAATTCAGTGTGTAGTGAAGCTGTCCCTGCACTGTTTTCCACATCATATTAACTTGTCTGAACCTTATTTCACTTTTCTAATGCACATATTTATGTGAATGTTGGAAGCCTATTCTTTCAACATAGGAGTGTTTTTGTGTACAGATATTTGAACGGAAGTCCTGAAAGTGTCCCAAAGGGAGTAAAGATTCTGAGCTGGTCTAGGTTCAACTCCAAGTATGGGAACAGGTGCTTCTTTATTTACGTGAAGTGGACTAAAGGATTAAAAATGCAGTTCAGCAGATTCTGTGTGAAGGATTTATAAGAAAATATTGCAACAGATGTAGCTTCTTATGGATTTCACCACTTAACATCTGTCAATACAACTCTATTTAAAACAGTGAAGGTTATTAATGATTGATTCAAAATTGTCTTTGTTCCCATAGCACATGTTGAACCAGGAGTCCTCCCTGCCAGACCCTCAGAGACCTGTTTCCCACACAGGTGAGGACAGAGGCCATGGCTGCTAAAAGATCATTAAGGTCACAATCTGACAGGGCCAGCTTGCAGTGGCAGGGAGATGATGGTTTGGTGGTCAGGAGGACTGGTTTTCACTCAGCTCCTGAACTGGGAATCGTCCTGTGGAATTTTCAGCTTCCTCAAATCAACTCTTATTTCCTTTTTTTAACTTTCTTGATTTTAACACAAACAAAGCATTAAATCTACAACCAAGAGCCTTCATGATGAAGCAGAATAATCATCACAGCGTGTTTCCAACAGGAAAGCAACTCCAGCTCTTCTGTCCAATGGAAACAGTCTAGTGTGATCACATGGGTGACTGACACATCTGTCCTCCAATCCCTGAGCTGGTGGGATGGACCTAATTTGAGTTTGAATGCTGCCGTGGCAGCTGGGTCCTGTGTTTAACCTATGGTCCTGTGTGGCTCGTGTCTTCGAACATGAAAATGTGAGTAAGTCTCATGTTGTTTCTGAGCACAAACAGTTTAACACTGAGTGACCTGGTGTGCAATGTGTTTCTGAGCTCAATGTGCAAACTCATCCCTGTTTAACACAGGCAACAGGTTTGGCTCATAATTCTGGCCAATGCCTGTTTTTTATCATTAGGTTTGATGTAGAAAAACACAATGAGGCATTTAATTTCAGTTGTATTTCTCAGAAGGAAGTTGAGGTTCCCCAGTTGTCAACTGTAGAGAAACAACTTTTTATGAAGGTTCCTTATTTTGGCTGTTTATTAAGGAAACATACAGTGGTTTGTTTTGAGGGAAGGAAATTCCATTGTAGCTTAGCACATATGTGAAAGGCACAAAAGTTTCCCCATGATAAATAAAGAGCATGAATTTGAGCACTGGGTACGGTGACTGCATTGTTGTGGCATCTCTGTGACCTCCTGCTGTCATGGGATTCATGTCTTAAGAATATTTGTGGTTTAAATGTTGAATTTGTGACTAAATAAACAAGTTAGCGTCACTGGGGCCATGTGCATCTTGTACCAGTGAGATGTGCCCAGGTACACCTGACACTAACCTACAGGATGAGGACATTTCAAAATGAAAATGGAAACATGCATAGAACTATATGAGACAAGCCTCATATAAAAATGAATAAACAATTCAGTGCAGCTGTAATTGTGTAAAGGAAAGAAAGCGTTTAACTGCATCAGCTGTTCACAAAAAGCAACAGAAAGCTAATAAATGAGCACCAGCAAAAATGGAGGTGAAGACCCAAACTCCAGCGCTCACTAATCATTTTAGAGATAATTAGAATAGTTCTCGGCCTGTTTCCTGATCACAGCTGCACTGCTAGTGTAAAATCATGAAGAAAAACTTAAAGGCAGAAATTTCTGATGTGAAATTATCAACCTGGTTTGAACTACTGTGTTTACATAGGCCTCCATCATATTTAGTGCAGACCTGATGAAGAAGATTGTTTTCAAGTAGAAGTCTGGTGTTATTGTCCGTTTTTCTTACTGTCAAAAAATCCCAAACACCAGCAGTGTGTTCGTTCTGACTTCCTGTCTGTGGCTGCTCACCGTAGTCTTTATCAACCAAACAGTGCATCTGCTGGGGACTATTTTCAGCAGTGGATGAATCCACATTTGGTCTCTAGTGAGTATATGTCAGTGTAAACTCCAGTGTGTGTGTTCATGGTGACAGAGGAACACGTCAGCCGGTGCAGCAGTGTGGTCACTGGTGGGTTTACTGGTGTTTAGACACAGCGAGGGGAGATCAGGACTCGGATGTGTCGGGTTGTGTTACCTGTTCCACAGTGTGCAGGTTGTAACAGTATGCGCTCCAGCTGTTGCAGTGATTCGAGAACAGCATGGCTCCGCTCAACCAGCAGAGAGCGAGCAGCATGTCAGACGCACTGAGCAGCAACAGAGGCTGCAGCTGCAAACACACAGAGAAAAACACAGCAGGTTGAGCTGGTGCAGATTCCTCTCTTGCTGTGAAGGACGACTGGTTTCAGATCTGATACTCATCCTGTGTACAGCTGAGCCTTTTCCTATTGCCACCCCATCAGCTTTTATATAGTTTTCTACTAGTGAGATAAAACCTACAAAGGTAAGGGTCAAAAGATGATGAGTCTGTGAAATGTGTTGAGAAATGGTTTTAAAGCAACGTTTATCTGCAGGCCTGTCACTCGCTCGTCTCATTAGGCGGAGACTTCAAACCTATCAAATGTATTGATCCACACTGACTCTGAGACGCATGTGTCATCCCTGGACCCCTTGTTTACACTTTGAGTTTATTTTTTCCTTTGTAATCGCCCCAGACTGTTGCTTAAATCAGGTCAATCACCTGTTAGTCTGTTTATGTCTTGGAAACTTTTCACTTGAATCTCTTCTGGTGGATCAGGCTCAGGGACCAGGGCTCCAGACTAACACTTCATACTGGTGGCACTGGTGTCACCATCTGAGAGACATGGCAGTACCAGTGCCACCAGTATGAAGTGTTAGTCTGGAGCCCTGGTCTGGAATGCTGGACCAATCTGTAAGGGAGGGCGGACCAAAGACCAGCTGGAAGCAGCAGGGGAACCAGTCCCAGATCGACAGCTCCACATACTAATTGGCCTACTGCGAGCGTTATACGCAAAAGGCCAGAGCCGTAACATCACCCCACTCACAAACGTGACACAAGCTTACAAAGGGTTGTGTGTAACTGCAAATGATTTCTGAGCATCATTTCACAGGCTCTGAATCCTTTTGACTCAAATGTGGCCCTGTACATGTGGAGCACTCAGTAAACAGAAACATGTAAAGGCAAACAGAACGACTGACCTCTGGCGCCCGACAGAGCCTCTGTAACATCACACAGATGATGATGGAGCCTGAACCCAGAATACTGCAGACAGAATCAGAGTAGTGTTAAACGAGACATCACAGATTTACTTCACATGATGATAACATGATTTACTTCACATGTTTATTATGAGAAAAACTGGTTCCATTAAGGTAAAGTTATTGTTGTGACATAACAAACGGGAAGAAAAACAAGCTTCCGATTATTTCATGGTGACTGGAACATTACATTTTTTCTGTTGTCTGGGTCCAGTGACCTTTAAGCTCTTTCCTCTTGGTCCTTTACTGTGTAGATGACCCAGAAATTAAAGTTTAATGTACTGAGCAGTTCGTGGATGAGACAAATAGATGACTGAAGTATTTAGTGTAAAAAACAGAGCACATCAAAAGTTCGAGTGAATCAGACATTAACTCTGTTTTGTACAGTTAGATTTAGTTTTTATTTTTCGGCTTTGCCATAGTTTTCAAACATACCTACAGTATCTACCCTGGTGGTTGTGCACATAAAGTAAGTGACTTTATGAAAACCCACAGTGATATCATCACCAGATTTGAAGCAGTTATTCATCAGTGTTCTGTTTACAACCCCACAGTGCCATTTACCTGGGAGTATAGTAAAGCCACAGGCAGTTGTTTAAACTGCAGCATATAATGTTTTTCTTTCAGTTTGTGCTGAGCTCGGAGACCTGCTGCTCTGTTGCTGTGTCACCTTGACCTTGACTTTCTGACAACTTGACAAGAAACCCTGGGGGGTTTCTGTTCTGACAAGGCCTTATTTATTCATAGAACCATTGTGGTGCAGGAGCTGCAGCTGTGTTCATTTTAGCTCAAAACTGGAGGTGGAGAGGAGAAGGTTAAAGATGTGTTTGCAGTGACCAGTGAAACCAGTAGAAAATGTAGCAGTGAATGACCTGAGCAGAGCCATGACCAGCTGGATCCACTTGACTGCTTCATACACCTGCAGACAGGACACGGCAGTTTAACATCATTCACAACATTTCAAAGGTGCAGAGTGTTTGGACACAGTGGAGCCCAGAGGACAATCTGTCAGGCTCCACTGCACAGCCAGGAGATCGTCGCTGCACGGGATTTATTGACAGGAATAGAAAAAAAAAAGGGTCTCCAGAAGTTTCCTTTAAATTCAGGCAGATGTGATGAGTGAAAGTGTTAAAAATAGAGTCAAGCACAAACTGGGTGAGACTCAAAAACCACACAGAAGTGAGTCTGGAGGGAGAAGAAAGTGTGATGTGACACCACTGAAACAAACCAGTTTGTTTCCACAGGTGAGGTTTCATGTGACTGCAGCTGATTATTAGCCTGTGTCAGGGACTTCACGTAGAGACTGCACCACACTAACAGCTTCTGGCCAGATTCTCTGAACCAAAATCATCAAATCAAATGCTCCTGTTGTTTTCTAAACTACAGACCTGAGATGAGGGGTTGGTGTAAGAATGATTTGCTGATCAAGACACCTTTGGTCATCATTTCATTTCAGATTATTATTATTACTGTTTTTGTCTGTAAGCTAAAATATTTCAGCTGCTTAACACTAAGAGTGTTTCATGCTAACTGACCAGTGAGAGGACTCAATCAGTTTATGTACTAGATGGTCCATTTCTTACTATTGAAAATACTCACCAGTAGCATCAGTTTAAAAAGTGGTGGGATCTCCACTACAAACACTCTTAACTCACCAAACAGCATTTTTTCCACTTCCTAAATTTACATTTAAATACGCATTACATTCTCCCCTGGAGAGTAC
>NW_018128069.1:353496-376729 GCF_001952655.1 Monopterus albus
AGGTACTTTCCATAGAAAACCCGTGATGGGGTACGAACGCGCACGTCACTGGCTGCAGCAGCACAGTTTCACCACCGTGAGATTTCTCCCTCTCTGATAAATCTGAATTGCTTTTACAGATCCGACTACGTAAAACTACACTGGGTCTTATAGAACAAAGCAAAGATCAGATGAAAGTGAGAAAAACACTTGTAATTTGTGTCGCGCGGTCATAAGGCGTTAGATGTGTTGATGCATCAGTAATAATAATACATACAGTAGGTAAAAAAATAGGAGAATGTGAATTTGACTTTTGATACTTTAAGTACAATTTCTTGAAAATACTTCTGTGAATTAAAAAAAAAAAAAAAAGCAGGCCTGTAACAGGTTACTGACACACTGTTATAATCCGAGGAACAATGTGCGGATCTGAACTCTCACCTCGCTCCAGTCCCGAGCTCCCGTCGTGTTCTTCACACTGCTGTTGGTGAAAAGCTCCTGCAGCCCCTGAGCAGCTGACATGTTGCACTCACAGATCAGTCTGAGAGTAAACCTGCAGACCAGGGTGAGCATCAGACACGCATGCAGCGGCCTGACAGCAGGTTTTACCCTGCAGCTCAGCCCGCGCACCGCATCCACCTGGCCACGCCCACTATAAATCGTCTGATCACGGCCCCCGCGGGCTGGAGTCGGACCAGGACCTGACCTCACGGCTCCGTTACCTTCCCCTTTAGCGCCACCCTCAGGACAAGCAATGATGACTCCTCAGGGCTGCATGTTGTGGCTGTGATGAGCTCTGACAGAAACCTGAGATTTTTGTCTTTGGATTTCCATACGAAAAACATGACAAACTCGTGCACGCACACACTGTCACTTGCAGCTGGAATATTCAGTCATTTGTGTTTTTTTTGGGGCCCGAATTAGTTGAAATCTGGGTTGTTGAGTGGATGCACCTACAAAACAGACTAGGCCTATTCCTGAAATTAACTTATTTGATGTTTTTCTATACATTTTGTATATTACATGGATGATGCTATGGTCAGTTGTAAAGGACTGGCACTGTGCTGGAGTTTTGGGCTTTGGCTTTGTGATGCTGACTGGACATCACTTCTGTTCTCTGATTGGACAACTGTCTGTGCAACGGTGGGATGTTTCCCTAGAGACCTGAGGGGGCAGGAAACACTGTAACTGAGCAGACATCACAGCCGTGAACCAGCTTCCCAAAGCTTCAGCTGGTGTTGGAAGTGTTTCATGTTGAATTTTGGATCTTAGTCTTCTTCACACTGAGTGCAGGACCTTTGACCCAGAATCTGCTGACACTTACTGGGATCTGCTCTTCTCTCTCTGTGTGCAGTGGTTCCTGTGCCATTGAGCACGAACTCGGTAGGTTGCCTAAAGTTTTGCACGACACGACTAGTTAACTTCTTTCTACTTACAAAGTAATGATGACACGACTAGTTTAACTTCTTTCTACTTACAAAGTAATGGTGCATTATTGTCTGAAGAAAGGCTCATGTTTAATGTCTGGTGAAGCTGCTTCTTTTCACATCACAAATCAACAAAACTCTGCCAAACAACTGCAAATATTCCCCTTGGTTTATTTTGTTTGCTTTGACACAAAACCAGAGTTTTGTTCAAACAATAACTGAAATGAATAATCAAATGTTAAAAATGTGCCCTGCCTTATTTTCAATCATCTCATTTTTAGTGAAATATTTATCTAATACAATGCATTTAAAAGTCTTTTACTTCTTCCCTTTGTGCTGTAGGATGTCATATCTGAATGTTTGATGTTCACGCAGCTGAAATGTTAACTCAAACTTCCACTCTGTGCGTGACACCGGAAGCTACAGGTGCAAAGTTTGACCCAGTCCTTCCAGCTGATCCGTCATCCAGTGATTATCCCAATTAACTCACACGTTGTCCTACATGTGTAAAGTTTTCTCTCCATAGAGAAACACTGGATGAAACACTACAGGACCAAGTGCAATCTCATGTTCATGTAAATGACTGAGCTTTGACTCACTTCAGTCTGTGCCTCAGTCACTTTGCTGAATAAGGACCTTTAGCGTTTCAGTGACTCCCACTGTTAGCACATGAAGCTACCACTTTATTAGGTACACCTGTACAATTGTATGCACTTCAATGCAACACTTCCACCTTAACATCTGTGTTTATGAAGCTCAAATGTTTGTTTTTGGCGAAATTGTCAAATGTATAAATTCAATTATATGTTTATTATTGATGGTGTTGTACTGGACTACATTATATTCAGAGGTGTCATAATATTAGGAACACCTCTGAATGGAATGGATACATTTATGTAAAGTGTCACAAATCTTCATACACGTGAGCTGATCCACACGTCAGGCAGGGTTTTCCCTGCAGAGCACCTTAAATCGAATGAACATAAAAGGCCTTTAGGCGACATGTCAGAATGAATGTGTGCTAAAAACATTAGGGAGAATTCTATGCACTGAAAAAAAAAAGACTGTGATGCCAAGTTTCACCCACAAATATTACAAGGATAATGTTCAAAAGAGAGAGAGAGAAATAAAACTAAACTATTTCCTTTGACTAATTTCAAACTCCCCAGGCACCACAACCCCGACCTGGACCACACCTAGGCTCTGTGAAAACTCTGGTGTCAGATGACCGCCATCTGTGAAAAAATGCCAAAGAACTCCACAAATACTTTTACATACATATGTCACAGGATTTTTTTTTTTATAAACCAAAGTTACTAAATTGATCAACTCTAACATTTAAAACACAGATTTTTTGTATTTGTAGCTCATGTTGCACATGTTTGTCACCATTACTGAGACCAACTTCTCTTGTCCTAATGAACCTTCAATATGAGCAATGGAACCAAATCCACCGTTTTCACTCTGCACAAAGGTGTACCGTAAAATCCGGACTATTGAGCGCACCTGACTATAAGCCATGCCCACTAAATTTAAGAAGAAAAAAAAAATTGTACATATATAGGCCGCACTTGTCCATAAGTCGCAGGTGTCCACGTTGTAACATGAGATACAGTGCCTTGCGAAAGTATTCGGCCCCCTTGAACTTTGCGACCTTTTGCCACATTTCAGGCTTCAAACATAAAAATATAAAACTGTAATTTTTTGTGAAGAATCAACAACAAGTGGGACACAATCATGAAGTGGAACGAAATTTATTGGATATTTCAAACTTTTTTAACAAATAAAAAACTGAAAAATTGGGCCATGCAAAATTATTCAGCCCCCTTAAGTTAATACTTTGTAGCACCACCTTTTGCTGCGATTACAGCTGTAAGTCGCTTGGGGTATGTCTCTATCAGTTTTGCACATCAAGAGACTTAAATTTTGCCCATTCCTCCTTGCAAAACAGCTCGAGCTCAGTGAGGTTGGATAGAGAGCGTTTGTGAACAGCAGTTTTCAGTTCTGTCCACAGATTCTCGATTGGATTCAGGTCTGGACTTTGACTTGGCCATTCTAACACCTGGATATGTTTATTTGTGAACCATTCCAATGTAGATTTTGCTTTATGTTTTGGATCAGTGTCTTGTTGGAAGACAAATCTCCGTCCCAGTCTCAGGTCTTTTGCAGACTCCATCAGGTTGCCTTCCAGAATGGTCCTGTATTTGGCTCCATCCATCTTCCCATCAAGTTTAACCATCTTCCCTGTCCCTGCTAAAGAAAAGCAGGCCCAAACCATGATGCTGCCACCACCATGTTTGACAGTGGGGATGGAGTGTTCAGGGTGATGAGCTGTGTTGCTTTTACGCCAAACATAACGTTTTGCATTGTTGCCAAAAAGTTCGATTTTGGTTTCATCTGACCAGAGCACCTTCTTCCACATGTTTGGTGTGTCTCCCAGGTGGCTTGTGGCAAACTTTAAACGACACTTTTTATGGATATCTTTAAGAAATGGCTTTCTTCTTGCCACTCTTCCATAAAGGCCAGATTTGTGCAGTATACGACTGATTGTTGTCCTATGGACAGAGTCTCCCACCTCAGCTGTAGATCTCTGCAGTTCATCCAGAGTGATCATGGGCCTCTTGGCTGCATCTCTGATCAGTCTTCTCCTTGTATGAGCTGAAAGTTTAGAGGGACGGCCAGGTCTTGGTAGATTTGCAGTGGTCTGATACTCCTTCCATTTCAATATTATCACTTGCACAGTGCTCCTTGGGATGTTTAAAGCTTGGGAAATCTTTTTGTATCCAAATCCGGCTTTAAACTTCTCCACAACAGTATCTCGGACCTGCCTGGTGTGTTCCTTGTTCTTCATGATGCTCTCTGCGCTTTAAACAGACCTCTGAGACTATCACAGTGCAGGTGCATTTATACGGAGACTTGATTACACACAGGTGGATTCTATTTATCATCATTAGTCATTTAGGTCAACATTGGATCATTCAGAGATCCTCACTGAACTTCTGGAGAGAGTTTGCTGCACTGAAAGTAAAGGGGCTGAATAATTTTGCACGCCCAATTTTTCAGTTTTTTATTTGTTAAAAAAGTTTGACATATCCAATAAATTTCGTTCCACTTCATGATTATGTCCCACTTGTTGATTCTTCACAAAAAAATAGTTTTATATCTTTATGTTTGAAGCCTGAAATGTGGCAAAAGGTCGCAAAGTTCAAGGGGGCCGAATACTTTCACAAGGCACTGTATTTACACAGAAAGATGTTGCACAGCTTTTGTCGTCTTTTTGGATTGAGTCATCTCTTCACGCCACCGTCTCCAACGTCTCACCATCCATTCATTGATGCCAAGCTTACGTGCAGCAGCTCTATTTCCTTCTTCGACAGCCAGATCGATCGCCTTTAACTTGAAAGCTGCATCATATGCATTTCTTCGTGCGTTTTCAATGATCAGGGTATGTGCATGAAGCGCAAAATGACTGATCTGAAGAATTTAGTGTGAGTGCATTTGATCTAATTCGAACAGTTTCATTGGTCCACTGTGACCTGTTCGGTAATTTCATTGGTCTGATGTGATGAGGCTAAATGTATTGGCGGCACGAAGCTCGTTAGCCTGTAAAAATCCATAAATTAGCCGCATCGTTGTTTAAGCCGCTGGGTTCAAAGCTTGTGAAAAAAGTAGCGGCTTATAGTGCGGATTTTACGGTATCTAAGATTTTCTGTGAAGCTTCAGGACAGCGAGACATGTGGAGCAGACATCTTCCAAAGTTCCAGCCTGTGGAGCTGAACATGGTCCATGTGCATTTGTGCTGAGCTGTAGTGGAGGGATGTTTGTACTGAACAGACTGTAGTATGGAAGATATCTGCTTGATTTAACTCTGCACAAAACAAGCGCAGTGAATTCTATGCTTCATCACTTGGATGAGAAGTGCTTGTGTCCAGTATGAACAGGAGCAATGGTCACCACAAACCAAAGGTGTTCCACTGTTCCTATTATTTTTCAAACAGATTTTAAGGACACTCTGAGGGTGTCTCGGCTTCCTGCGGTCCTGCTCGTGGCAGTGGTGAGTTCGCTGTCTCGTGTTTCTTCATGTGGTTGCGGAAGATCCTGGCTCCGCTCAGGTTCTTCTTGCAGATGCTGCAGAAGTACGGCTGAGCGTCTGAGTGCGTGTCGACGTGATAGGTGAGCTCCAGGGCGCGGCTGAAGCTCTTGCTGCAGAGCGGACACCGGAAGCGGACTCCAGAGTGTGTCAGCTGGTGGGTTTTGAGTGAGCTCTGCTGTTTGAAGGTCTTCTGGCAGATGCCGCACTGGTACGGCCGGGCGTCAGTGTGCAGCCGCTGGTCTGGAGAAGGTGAAGCTCTTGCCACAGTCGGTGCAGGTGTAGGGCTTCTCTCCGGTGTGGATCCTCTGGTGCTCTGTCATGTGGACCTGTTGGGTGAAGCTCTTCCTGCAGGTGGGACACTGGAAAGGGCGTTCACCCGAGTGGATCCGCAGGTGTTTCTGCAGAGCTGACGCTTTGAAGCAGTCACGGCCGCACACTGGACAGCAGTGTTTGCTCTTACCATCGCCACCGCTGTCTGCTGAAAGCTGTGAGCCGCCGCCTGCGTCTCTCACAGGGGCTGATGGGAATCAACAGAAGGTACCAGTGAGTACAAGATGTGTTTGTAAGAAGCACTTTCATACATTTGTCTTGTTCCTACAGAGTGGGATAAAAATAATGCAGCTGCTTGGTTCAGTCTTCAACCCAGTCAAACGTTTACCTATATGTAAAACACAGTTTCAGACGAGCGGCAAAGCTACGTACTGACAGTGACGGGATACACCTCACTAAAACTAATGTGGTCGAACACAGTGACGTGAGGGAAGGGAGTAAGGAAAAAGTAATGAAGAAAACAAGGAAATAAGGGAGTGAAGGAAGCAAGGAAGGAAGTTAGTGAAGTAGTAAGAAAGTGAGGAATAAAGTAAGGACACTTCTTAGTAGAGGAAGTAAGGAAGGAGTGTAGTGAAATTAGAAAGCGAAGGATGAAAGGAGGTGAGTGATGTAAATGAGGAATCTAACATTAAGTAAAAGAAGT
Source organism: Monopterus albus (assembly GCF_001952655.1). NCBI lineage: Eukaryota > Metazoa > Chordata > Actinopteri > Synbranchiformes > Synbranchidae > Monopterus > Monopterus albus. The sequence continues at coordinate 359,969 of NW_018128069.1, forward strand.
TAGTGGAATGAAGGAAAGAAGCACAGACATCAGCAGCCTGTTGTTTCCGCTCTCAGACTGAGCTACAGCAGTTTTCTTTGTAGCAGCTGGAACCAAGGGAAACCTTTACCTCCTTCAGCTTTTTATAACATCAGTTATGTAGGTTACCATGAAAACTGTGGCTCCTGTGATCTAAACTCAATGGACCATCTGTACTTTCAGCTCCTTGATCTTTGGTGTAACTGAGCTGTAAACCAACGGTCCTACTACTGAAACTGGATGACAAACCAATGAGCGCCGGTCTCCAGTCCTCCTCCTCCCCATCAGAGTTGATCAAACCGCTGACATCTCCTTCGTTTCTCTCTCTCTTGCCATGGTTATCAGGCAGAGGTCTGGGTTTAAGGGTGGAGGTGGGAAGGTCCTGGGAGTCCTGGAGGATTATCAGACAGACATGATTAGACTGAGTGTGTCATATGAGTGTAAAATACTTCACACCAGTCTTGAGCTGCTGATGACAGGATGTCAACAAGCTGTAGAGCTGGAAATGTTTGCCATCACCGCTATCCATTCCAAATGCAGCATGTGCATGTTCTGTACTAGTTTTCCTTTTTTTAAAAAACACAAACAAGCTTCATTTAAAAGCAACACTTTGCTGCCACAGCTACATTTCTCACCTGTTCATCCAGACCTTCCTCCTCCTCCCTCTTCACAACCACCTCCTCTCCCTTGTCATCCAAAGTTTTCTCATTGAGCCAGAACTCCTGTAACAGACCGGGTGTTGTCATCAGTTTATCCACTGCTTCAGCTGCTTTTAAAACTAACTGGATGCATAAAAGGACATAGGTGAGTATGGAAGTAGTGGTACAGTAGTAGTAGTAATAGAAGAAGGAAAAGAAGTGGTAGTAGTAGTAGAAATAAAACAGTAGAAGAGGAAAAACTAGAAAATGCAAGCTGATCACAAACAGAAACCTGCTGTAAACACTGAACTCTCTTGACCCAGAATCCTTTTCCAAGTGTGCTGACTTCTTGCCTCTCACCTTGTCGGCAGGAGTGGCGAGGAGTCCGTCCCTGATGTGGGTCCTCATGTGTTTGCGGAGCAGGCAGGGCTTCAGGAAGCTCTTGGGACAGATGCTGCAGGGGTGAGGTCTGTCAGCCAGGTGGACTTTCTGGTGCGCTCTCAGGCCTGAGGCGGAGGTGAAGGTTTTCCCACACACTGAGCAGTTGCGCTGCTTCTCAGTCGTGTGGATCTTACAGTGCTCCCTGAGTCTGGACCGGCTCGGGTAGCTCTGCCCACAGACAGAGCAGATGAGAAGCTTCTTCAGACCAGTGGGGCCCCGGTCTGCAGGGTAGAGAGGAAACAGATCAGCAGGACTTGGTTCCTTTATGGGTGTTGGAGCAGCAGCTTTTCTGCTTCACATCACTGGCTACGTAGCAGCATGGCTAAACAAAACAACAGAAACTCCCGGGCTGGAGACGCGAATGAAGCCGCTCACGTCGACTAGTCACAACAAGGCAGTATCATACACGCCTACAACACTTCCCCCTGCAACCCCTCACCCCTGACCAACGCAGCCCTGTGCATTAAAACACAGCAGCGAGTTACGTTTTCACCGGATCAGTGTGAACGCCCACTTACTAAGACACTTTATGTAATAGCTTCAGCCTGCGAAATCTCATGAACTGTTGCGTGTCCAGAGTTTCTTACCAGGCAGCGAATGGCCCACTTCCTCTCCTTCGTTAGTGCTTTTGTACTCGACCCTCAGCTCCTGCAGCCTGTTCACACCATCACTCCCCAGCGATGTGTTGCAGTCTGCTTCCTGAAACACAGACCAGCGGCGACATGAGCTGAACTCTTTTTAATATGATCCCTGATCGCATCATTGTATCCCTGACCTGCAGTTATTTTTTAATCTGTTATTAAACCCATGCCAATGACCAGTTTAATTTGGTTTCTTTGGTCATCTATTTCTTGTGCTGAGTCGAGACCTGCTGCAGGCCTGTAAACCTCACTAGGAAAATGTTGTGATGTTATACAAAAGTTAGACAGGAGAGAGACTGAAAACCTGGGACTGGCATGAAATATACATTAGAAAATAATTCTGGAGATTAACTTGTGCACAATTTAGTTCACTATTTGCACAGTAGAATTTAAGGTAAAAAAAACATCTGATAAATTATGACAAATGAATACACAAGGTGCCCAAGGTGTTGTCACGTTTTGTTATGTTCAACTGTTTGAAACCCAAACACATTCAGTTTACAATGATACAAACCTGGAAAAAAAGCAGCTAGTCCTCAGACTTTAGCTGTAAGCTGCAAATCCTACAATTTCTGCTTGAAAAGTAAATCAAATGACTATTCCATTATCAACACAGATGCCCATCCATTTTCTGTTTAACAGGCTAATTGTTCCAGCCTTATTGTGCAGCTCACCTGTGCAGAGTCGTCGTCCGGCGTCATGGTGAGGCTGTGCTTCCCCCGGCGGTGGATCTCCCGGTGTTTCCTCAACACTCCCTGCACAGAGAACCTTTTCTTGCAGACGTCGCACTGAAACGGCCTCTCTCCAGTGTGAGACCTCGTGTGCTCCCTCAGCCGGGATGCTCTGGTGAAGCCTCGGCCACAGATATCGCACACAAATCGCAGTGCCCTCTGGTGGAGCTGGCTGTGCTGCTGCAGCTTCTCAGCGGTGGAGAAACATTTGTGGCACAGGGGGCAGGCGTGAGGTGTTTCCTCCTGCTGTTGAAGACAACAAGTGTTTCTTATGTCTCTTATATGATTGTGCTCCCTTCATTCTCGCTCGACCTGGAATTCGTTCTGGTCGACTGATGAGCAAGGATGTTCCTAAACTCTTATAACAGCAGCAGTGAGAAGGATGCTGGAGGAGCCACAAGCAAGGATACATGAGACCATCCCTCACAGAAGGGTTTTATGCACTGATACACCCCTTTAATGTGTTTGAGTCATCTCTCCTTGGTTTTTTTTGGGCGGGGCTAAGGCGCAAGGAACAGATGCCAGTGAGGAAACCAACAGCCCATATAAGACATTTGAGAAACACCCATGGGTAGATTTAGGAACAAAGGAGCAAAATGACACCATGTTTTAGCTTGAATACGCCACCTTCAGTCAATAAATGCATTTTACACCCTGCAGCCCTGATCAGCAGTGGGTCTGTCTCTGAACCTGGGGCACAAGTAGGGGACAACCTATTATAGCTGGTAGACAACAGTGGAGGTCTATGGCACAGAGCGAGAGCTGAGTCAGGGTTTGGACTCGCACACAGTGAGGACACCACATTCACTGGTGCCGTTGTCTTTTTGTGCACCCACTACAGTAAGGAGAAGCACAAATGGATGAGAAACAAAGTTTCTCTAAACACAAACAAGAATCCTGATTTTTGAAACTGGCACTCACCCCATTTCCAGCATCTTCAGTTTTAACCACATGTTGCTCCTCTGCATGTTTCTCCAGATGTTTTCTCAGCAGACCTGGCCGGTTGAAGCTCTTGCAGCACAGTGAGCAGGGGTGTGGTTTCTGTCCCGTGTGGAGCCTGACATGATCCCTGAAGGAGGATGGCGTGGAGAAGACCTTCTCACAGATGGAGCAGGAGTACAGGTTCTCCTCTTTATGAGTTTTCTGGTGATCGGTGAGTCCCGATCTGGAGGCGAACCGTTTGGGGCAGAGGGAGCAGGAGAATGGCCTCTCCCCAGTGTGCGTCCGTTCGTGCTGGATGAGATAGCGCCGCTGAATGAATCCTCGACCACAAACTGAGCAGTGGTGGGGCTTCTCGGCGGCGTGCTGGAGCCGGTGCCTCCGAAGGCAGCCCAACTGGGCATAGCTGACCCCACAGTCTGGGCAGGAGTATGGCTTCTCACCAGTGTGTACCCGCTGATGCACTGTCATGTTTATCTTCTTTGTGAAGCGCTTCCCACACACAGAGCAGCTGTATGGTTTGTCACCCGAGTGCATGAACATGTGGTCCGCCAGCCGAGATGGACGGGAAAACTCCCTGCCACACACTGAACAGCAGTGACGGCATTTTGACTGACGGCTTTTTTGTTTTAGTGCAGGTTCTTCTGTTGTAGATGGCGTCTCCATGTCTGGAACAGTTCCCTCTCCTGCAGGAAGTGATACTGACATTAATATGTGGTATACATTATCATGACAAGGAAAACCATCAATTTCTCACATTAAAAAAGGCGGAACCTGGTTTGGGAGGAGCATTCTACGGGACTGACACATTTACCCTATTTACCTTAGTCAGCTAATGCTAGCCTCAGACTGAAGGCTGCATTTTGTACAGTTTGTCCCATTCATGCATCTGTAGTTCACATCACAAAGAGTAATAAGGGGTGGTTTGTTTTGACCATTGTTAAAAGAAAAAAAAAGGTTTCAGACAGCTTATCTAATCAGCAAGAGCACTTGTGAAGATGGAAACCTGTGCTCACATCCTTATACACTTTGTTGCACATGAAACCACACTGATGTATTTGAATAGTGGGGTGCAGTTCATGATCCCTGACCTTGAACCTCTTCTGTTTGCTCTGCTTCTACTTTCACTCCATCCATCTCATCATCCTCCGCTGCTTCTCGGGGTGGACAGGTGTCCTCCAGACCTCTGAAACAAAGACAGACACAACCAGAAATCAGTCAGCATGTGACACGCATGTCCCGATCAGAGCTGTAGCTACACTTGATGTGCATAGTATTTGTTAGGGGACATAACACTGTGGGACACTTACATTCAAAGTGTCACAGGAACAAAACCCACAGATGCTTCAGCTCTGCCTTCTCTAATGTGCAACAGACCTTCAGCTTAGTGGTAGAGACGAATGAAATTTTCCACACGTAAAATGGTAAATGGTCTTGTACTTGTACAGCGTTTTTCTATGCACTGCAGCATATTCAAATCCCTTTACGCACCGATGTCATCACCGGGAACAACTGGGGTTCAAAGTCTTTCTAAAGGACACTTCGACATGTGAACTGGACAAGCAGGGAATCGAACCTAGCAGGGAACTTTCCGGTTAGGAGATGACCCGCTCCTTAATATAGAGGGAAAAGCCAACAAATCCCTCTTGAGCAAGTGTATCGTCACACCGATAGCTATTAATTAACGTTAGTTTGATATTCAAAAATACCTGTTTTGTCATTTTTAAAGCAAAAATACTAAATATTTGCTGATGACCTTGGATGCAACCCCTGCTGCGTTCATTCGTTTGCATTATGCATTAATGTATCACATTAGATCATTAATTATCACGTCTGCTATAACTTAAGTGATTTTAGCTAGTAACATATGCCATTAATCAGTTTACAGCGACTCAGCCAATCACTGACGAGACACAATGTTAGATATTTAGCTAACAAATCCCTCTGAAGCTAACCGTTATCTTGTGAATTGTAAACTTAAACGTTAACCGAAATACAAACACGTAGTGTTACCGCAGTTTTCTGTAGTGGTGAGGCAAACAAAGACGCATTTAGGAGGAAATGACATTAGCTAACATAATTCTAGCTAATGTAGTTCTATCGTGAATGTCTGCAGCTAACGTTTGCTAGCTCTGAATCAGAAATCCTACTCCACAGCATGGTCCTGGATGGTTGCCCCTACGAAAACACATCTTTCTGTCGTGTAGTGGTAACGTTGCATATCCAATAAACACTGAAAATACGAATCAGAGAAGAAAAGCATAGCTTATTGACGACCAGCTGGGTGAGTTCACGTTTATTTTAGAGGCATTTAAATAATAAAACCCCCACAACTTACTCAAATAAAGTACAGGCGAATTCCATTTAAAATTAAACATAGACGAGATTACACGTCTTCCTCGGTGTGAAGGTCCTCAGCTCTACGATCGGTGCTGCCTCTGCTGGCCGGAGGAGGTACTGCGACATCTCTGAGCTGCTCAGTCCAACACAGTTTTACAGACGAAGACCTACATGTTGACATATGATGATATTATATTTAACGGCTTTAAAAGACTTGTGTTCCTCCAAATGTAAGCTAAATACCACTGCCATTCACTGTCAACTACAGGGATAACAGTGGACCTGTCCCAGCTCTGAGAAAATGGCGAAGAAGATGCTGCGCTCCACAATGAACTTGCACAAGCTAATTAGAGTAGGTGAGATTTGTGTGGTATTGGACGTGTTTTCAAACTGTAATGGTTTATCTCATCTTTAACAGATGCTGACTAAGGCTCTAAATCTTACAATGGGATTAATTCGGGTATGAAAAGTCTCAAACAGGCTATAAAAGCGAATTCATCAATTAAATATTCCGTGTTGCACTTAAACTGGACCTTTAAGTTGTTTTAAGGCAAAACAATGGTAATCTAAAATTGACTAGCATAATTTGTGAAACAAGTGATTATGTTAATGAGATGACAGAAAAGTTTAACTTTTAGAAAGCCGTAATTTTCCGCCTTTTTACGGCCAAGCCAGGGCTGATGATTTAGTAGCGGGGTTTCTCCTGCTGGTGGCCGCTGGGTGGAATTTCCTGTACAACATGTTCAGCCAACACTCCACCCCTGAGCTGGACTGACTGCGTTTTTCCTCTGTGTGTGATTTGGTTTTCTACTATGCGAGCATCAGCTCTCTGCCAACTTTCATCTGTCTGTCAGGAATAAAAACCTAACTGTAGCAGACACAGTCAGTTTATTAGGAACAGCTGCCTCAGACTGAGTCAGTCTACCCCAACAGCGTTGCAGTAAATTCTCCTCCATGAAGGTGATAATGTTCACTTTTTGTTCAGAATGTTTCACAGAGGTGTTGGTTCACCTGTGTCATCACTGTGGAAGCTGCAGGTTGTGCTGCTGTTCTGCGGGACTGCGTTATACTGAGAGCTGGCTCTGGTGTTCGGACACCCTGCCAGTATAACACACAGTGCATTTCAGCAGCACAAACTCCAACCTTCAAAATGATCGTACAGTTGAACATATATACTCTCACCAGCCTGCACACTATGTTCCCACAATAGAAAACAAAGACACACACACACACAGAGCAACACACCAGCTGATGGAGCCAAAAAGTGTTGGCTGCAGATGAACATTTACATCATACAGAGGAAATGACACTGGTTCCCAGAGAGAGTCCACTGAGGCTGACAGCAGGATCAGCCTCAGCTACTAAATCTTCAACATTACGGATACTGGCAATAAGAAGGTCAGAGGTGATGGCATCTTTGCGCGTAAAGATGAAATGTTTGTCATTTAATGCAGTGACTGATTGAAAATTAACTAACAATCATATTTTTAAAGCAAACATTTCTTGTACAGCTTCATGTTTTTCAACATTTGCTTATTTTGTCAGTCTCCTATCATACTGAAGTGAGTATTTTTTTTGGTCTGGAAAATTTGGATGGCGATTTTTCAATATTTTAGAGGAGACAGACCAAAATAGAATTACTTGTCCTGACAATGCACTGTATATATATGTAATAATATACTACTTAGTGTCTATATTTTTGCCCTCCAGATTTCCATACGTGAAGGTATCACAGTATTAGGAACACCTCTGAATATAATGCAGCCCAGAACAATGGCATCTTAACTAAGACCTGAATAATACAGTATGTTGTGGCAGGGCTCTTGTATTCAGTCGTACAGGTGTACCTAATAAAGTGCTTGTTGAGTGTATATTTAATATGTGATAATATATATGATGTACAGTATACATTCCTGTGGTAGCAGTATATACAGACACATTAAGTGAGAAAAACAGTAGATAAATGAATAACAAAAGTAATAGCAGGTTGCAACCCTAAAATAATGCAGCACTGGGGACTAACAAGACTGACTGTATAAAATGCATCTAACAGCCTCAGTGCCAACAAATGTATTTATCCACCCACAGAGTCCTGAGTTTGTCCTAAGAGTGGTGCTGGAGGAAAGACTGTGGGTCTCATTCAGACCTAAAGAGGTCTTTTTGTGGTATTGGGTCTGGTCCAGATCAGGATATTATAATATCTGCTGGACAGGATGAAACAGCAGCACCGTCCAAAAACGACCGAGTTCTGTTGTAACTACGGTCTGCAAAGTGCAGTTAAGCTGCCAAAACACACAGTAATCTGCCTTTTACTCATTAAATCGTATCAGTCTGCTGATAGTGGGCAGCAACAGGACCTGCACAGACAGAGAAGGGAAGGATGTGAGAAATGTTCCAGCTACGTTCAAACATTAGTGAAGCTTTCTATAGTATAATGCTGTACATTCATGTTGTCATGCATGTTATGCTTAATCTTCATTGAGCTTCCGATTTGTGTTTTAATGATAAAGCTACACATAAGCATTATATTCATCATCAGCTAATCTCATGATTAATTTCAGTTAATAATTTTGTCAGAAAATAGTGAAAAGCGGCTTAAGGTCACATAATCAGTTGTGCCTCTCTTCATTGAAATCCAGCAGGCTGCTCTGCCTTTTTAAAATGTCTTCTGTATTTCCCCAAGTCAAAGAAGCAGAAAATCCTCACAGTGGAGAAGCTTGAACAAGATAAGTTGTGATATTTTTGTTCAATACATGTCCTAAATTTTAATGAACTCATTATCTCAGTCTGAGCTTTTCATGTTAAATCTCTCTAACTTTAATAAGTTCACTATGATTTGGTGGTAACATCTAGAGCTGCAACTATGGAGATAAAATACTATCAAAAATGTTACAAATGCGTGTTTAACGTTTTGTCTGTAACACGCGATTTGTGTGTATGTGTGTCATGAGGATCACAAATGCGTGCTGTACAAACTGCACATAAATCACATTTTACAAATGCTTAAAATCGATTTTTTGTGTGCAGATCTTTAGAAAGTACGTACACATTGTTACCTACGTTGTGTAAATACCTTTGTTTGGGAAACAGGTTTGGAAACTCAGATGTCCGAGTTTTCCACCGTGCATTCGTGGATCGTGGACTTTTGAGAGTGCGGAAAAACACTCTCAAAAATCCGTGTGTGCGCGGAAGGTGATTCGTGTGTATTAGACGATCTACGCATGCGTAGGTAACAATGTGTACGTACTTTCTAAAGAACTGCACACAAAAAATCGATTTTAAGCATTTGTAAAATGTGATTTATGTGCAGTTTGTACAGCATGCATTTGTGAACAGCATGACACACACACACATAAATGACTTTATACGTGCAGATTGCGCAGCACACATTTGTGATCCTCATGACACACACACACACACACATCGCTTGTTACAGACAAAACGTTAAACACGCATTTGTAACATTTTTGTTAGTATTTTGTCTCCACGTTTAAACACGCATTTGTAACATTTTTGATAGTATTTTATCTCCATATGCAACAGACAGCAGCTAAAAAATGTATGAGAGCAAAGATGCAGAAATTGCAAAGTACTAGAACCTACATGTGCACATGTACAGCAAATAACTCAGTGCACTTTGTTACTTTACACGTCTAGTGTTCGGATCTGGCATTTGTCTTTTGAAGAAGCAGTTTAGTCTGATTGTAGGACAAGGACCACCCACATCTTGATTCATGCAGTGTGAGAAATGATATGGAAAATAAACCAAATATGGTGATGTACTGTAGACTGTTGCAGTTGTTTGTGCATAGTTTTAGTTCATTAACTCCAAATCAGACTGAATGACTGTTTCTGCATCATAGAATTTTCTTTTTTCTTCTTTTTCTTTCCAGGACAATGTTGGAGAAACATGATCTCCCTTTAACATGGTGTCCCATAGGTTTTATGTCAGCAGACAGCTAAGCTAGTTTATTTTAGCGAGAGCTGAGCAGCAGAGACAGCCTCCTCTAACAACCAGTGCAAATAGCTCTCCCACCATTTTCAGACCCTCTGACTCCCTTTGTCTGTCTGTATTTTGTGGCCAGTAGTACTAGAGGCCAGGGCTATGCCATCTAGAGTAACTACGTGATTAGACAGCTTACTTCTGAGGTCTTTAGGGCCAAGTACATTAAGTACAGTTTTGTCTGAGTTTAGAAGTAAGAACTTACAGGCCATACAGGCCTTTTTGTCTTTAAGACATGCTTGACGTTTGACCCACAGATCTGATTCATCTCGGCTCATAGATAAATATAACTGAGCATCATCTGTGTAGCAATGGAAATTTATGCTGTTTCCCTTGATAATATTTCCTAAGGGGACCATGTATAAAGTGAAGAGAACTGGCCCTAGCACAGAGCCCTTGCACCCACAGGCACTTGAACAGATGTTGTTAAAATTGTTTATATCACGTTATTTAAAAAAGTAAACTGATATGTCCATTGTTTTCACTCTGGCCAGTAGCGAGAGCTGCAACACCCTCAGCACCCCCATATGGCACTAATTGCCAACACTCTGATACTGTATATCTGTTACATGATGATATTTGGTGATATATGGGCTCAGCACATGTCTTGTTCTGCCTTTAGACTGGACATACTTGGAAAATCTTGCTTCACATACTGGCCTCAAACAGACTTTGCCCTACAAACATAACCCATTGAAGTCATCTTCTGGGACTCTTTTTTTCCTCACAGTGATCTGAGTTGTCATTAAACAAGAAGTCCCAAAGTTTCAGCTCTGTGTTTGGCAGAAACACGCTGCCTTTGAGAACAGGCCAACGTAATGCTCCTGGAGTCCTCTGATTGGGCTGGTGTAACAAGCTTGCCTGGCCTGCTGTCTGTAGAAGAACTTGGCCTCAGAGATGGTTTTTACTGATTAAGAACAGATTCTCTACTTAGGGAAATGTTTCCTGAAATTCACTGAGTGCCCTTTCTTGGTCTCAGGTTTCCACATGCAGCCCAGGATTTACACTCTGTCCTGCCACAACAGGACTAAACTGTACCAATCACTTCTAACCAGACTGACAGTTGTGGAGCCTTGTTAACAGCTCCACAGCAGCTCTCAGACCCAGCAGTGATTTGAGCTAAATTCTCAGTGCTAAATGTATAAATAGGGATGAAATAACGGGGAATTGTCTAAAATGGAAACAATTCTGCTGTTGGTAGATGAGGTGAAGCTGCAGAAGTTTGTTAAACTGGTTCAGAGTAGGTCCTCCACATGTAAAGTGGCACTGAAGTTGCAGAGGTTTGTTAGACTGGTTTAGAGTAGGTCCTCCACATGTAAAGTGGCATGAAAAGAATCAAGTAAAGTACCCGTACTTCATATTTGTACAGGAGTAAATGTACATGGCTACCTTCCACCTCTTTGACTCCATGTTCATCGTTGTGTTCAGACAGATACTTTAATATATATTCTGAGAAATTTCCCCAGAACTTGCAGCTGTCTTCTGTCTTTCCTCTGAGGCCAAACTCAGCTGCTGCCCACGCATACAGTATTACTGTTCTTCATAAATCACGCAGAATCCCCCTGAACATATCTTCTGTGGCCACACCCATTCCCACATACACACTTAGCCCAGTATGCACAAACATCTGTGTCCTTCCTTTAGAGCAGAAAACACTGGAACATTGACGGCCTATTATCTGTGTTAGAGGAGAATAAAAATGTTAACTTCTCATGAAGAAAGTTCAACAGTAACATTATCCTGTCACCATAGAGTTGATTAGCTCAGTTGGTATTAGCTTCATGTTTAACACACACACACAGTACGAGAATGGAATTAACACTCTCAGCAAGAAAGCAAGCCAGCATTTTTACCAGAGCTTTAAACTGGTCTTTTAAGTTTTAAGAAGTAACTGACTGGCTTGAAACTAGTTACAAGCTCTGGAAAGACTTTCCACACAAACTTTATGATGGATTCCAAACAGCTGATGCAACTCATTCCTGAAGCCGGATCAAATTGCGCTCAAACAAAGTTTCATTATTTAGTTATGAAACGAGGAAATACTCAGAGGTGCCTGTGGTGCAGAGCACCGAGAAGTCCACAAACAGCTGCTGTGGATCCTCACGGGCCAGCTCTGGATTCTCCTATATAGAAAAGTAAAGGATTAGACTTCATCTACTGTAATGTCTCTGCAGAATGAGATGGGAGGAGGAAGTGGAGTCCGCCAGCTCGGGACTGCCCTTACTTTTCCTGGGCCTCCCACCCCTCCTGATCGTGCAGAACAAACATGCAGCGCCCTGCACGACTGTGAGACTCGTGCTTTTGGGTGCAGAGGGAGATGAAACAGCAGCGGATCTGTAAGTGACTTGCAATGTCTCTTCTCTCCTGTGCAATCATAGAAAATGTACAGCAATGCAGACTTTAAGATTTAGTCTGGAAAACTGGTGCTGCACTGGCACTACATTTGCCTCGCAGCTGTACTTGTTACTTTTCCAAATATGATTTTTACATAAAAACATAGGATCTTTTGGAGCTTTTAAAATGCAGTACAGAAACCTGTTCAAACAAGCCGAATCTACTTGTGCCTCTTGTGACAGGTTTCAGGTCAGATGTCTGTGTGTTATTAGCAGTTTCACCAAAGAGACCTTTCCTCTAAACTGTTGAGATGGTTTCATCACATCTACAGCGTTGTATTGGTACTTTTACTGGAGTACTTCTTCCACTACTGTGACATTTTACTTATCACACTCACCTTGGGATCTGCAGAATACAGGTGCACAAATGCCTTGTAGGTGTCGCAGCCTATTCACACTGAGAACAGAGGCATGTGAGATGTGATGATTCTGAATACAGTGATATCACTCCTTGTAATATCGCTTGTTTTAGGCTGTTATGGATAATGTTGTAAGTCAGTGAGAAGGGCTGATCTGTGGCAGTATTAGAGTTTTATATGATTTTTGCATCAGTGTGATGAACTACTTCATTTGTCAGGTACTGCTGTAGCCAAGACAGACTTTCCTTCCTGGTTATCTTTGTCATTAACTGTTTCTCAGTTGATCATTATTGGTCTTTGGTTTCATCTTTAGCAAGGTGTCTTAGTTTACTGTATGTTTTGTATGTAAAACTACTGGCAGCAAGACCTGACCAGAGTACAAACTACAATTTCATTCTAGTGCTGAAGCCTGCTTCTAGGGTGGAGTGTGTGTGTGATGTCCTGCTACAGCTGACACTCAGTGTTGCATGCACCTGAAAATGTGTGAATAAAACTTACTTTACCTGTCCTTCGTTTGCTTCTTAAATTTAAAGGCTAAGCCCGATGGTATTCTGTATTTATCATCTTGTCAGCAAGTCCTGTGCAGTAGTTGTACAGTGGTTTATTCTGACTCAGTCCCACATACACCATAGAGACCAAATGTGGATTCATCCGATGCTGTTTCCTCCTGTTTGTTTCATTAAAAACCAATGAGCAGCTGATTTAGGAACCAACAGACTTTTTAAAAATTTTATATTGTATTTGTGATGTGTTTTAAAGATCTTCAAAGGTCTTCATTAGGAACCAATGGGCCTGAAGCTGAGCGTCACAGAAACAGCAATTAGGTTTGTCTGAAAAGTGTTAAATATTTGAGTCTACACGTGGGAAATGATGACAATAAGGACATTACAGATTAAAACCAGGCTGTTCCCTGAAGCAAATAAAGTTCTTTTGGGAACAGATGCCCGTAGCTTTTAAAGGCTAGGTTGTTTGAGTGTAGTTGGTCCAAAGAGCCCAAGCAACAAGCTGAAAGTCATTAAAGCCCATGTTTGTTGAGCTCATGTTTGTTAAAGCCCAGCTTTAACTATTGCAAAGACATGACCCTCCCAGTCAGCAATGTTGAACTTGAAACCTGTTCAAAAACGTGCACAATATGCACAAAATCAGGATTTGGGAGTGGTATTAGCAGAAGTATTTATTTTTAACGTGAACTTGTGTGTAAGATCTGGGGAGCTGCACTGTGCTCGGTCAGTCACACTGAAACAAAGCTGTGAATCCGCAGCGCCATGTCCTCCTTTTTAACATGACTGCTATTTTTCTCATAATTACAATAGGTTTTTAAAAGAAATCTATTACACTACTGCAATTTCATTTGCAGAGCATTTAAAAATCAACAAAAGACAGCTGCATATGATGCAGCAGTTAAATTGTGACCTATTTAAACCGAAGATATCCACATTCGGGCTGCCACATGGATTTGTGGGAATAACGAGACAGGCAGCTCACTTGGATTTCTGTTGAAATGATGCTCTCGCAGGCAGTTTTTTTCTTCTGCGATATGGATATAGCCAAGTTTAACAATAGGTTTAAGCTTCTCCAGTCAGTTAACCACAGCGCATGTTGTTACTGTCCATTTGATGTGCGCCAGCACATCAAACGATTCCTCTCATTTATAATTCCTCACTGAAATGTTTTCCCTGCACATTTTTGTTAGCTGCCTGGTCCAGTTCGGATGGATGCATGTCACAGTGGGTGCTTTCACACCTACAGCGTTTAGTTCGATTGAATCTGGTGCTGTCCTCCTGGAGAGAACGCGTACCGAACCAAAACGGGACCAAAGGCCGTGGATGAGTGATTTGAGGGCATTATATTATGGGTAGATTTTATTTCCTGTCACCCAAAACATGCGTCAGGATGAATCGTGGGGAAACTGTACGACTTGGTTTAAGTGGTAATAATGCAAGTAACGTAATACAAAATAACCAGGGTGAAAGCCCAACCCGCGCATTTCAACCTCCATCCTCTCTCGTCACAGAAACGTGGACTTTCCTCCTTTATTTCTGTTCTCGCGGCAGTCATATCTGACCAATAAGCGGAGAGAACGTTCTGGCGTAGTTTTACGTGACGTGTTTTGGTGTGCTTGGATTTTTCTTTGTGTGAAACGAAACCGAACCAAGGAGACATTGCTACATGTTTACAAACTCGTCAACTGATTCGGACCAAAGCAAACGAATTAAGGTGTGAAAGCACCCACAGAAACAGTCTGTAAACAGCTGTTTGACATGGAGGAGGCGGGGTTTATGACTTATACTGCAACCAGCCACCAGGGGGTGATCACGTCGTGGTGGCGTCACTTCTAGCAGCTTGACAGCCTGTCCATCATTTTTACCGTGGATGGTTCTGACCTCCGGGATTACGGTGTGGTTTGGCAACCTCGCTGCGGCGAAAATCCGTAGTACAGATTTACCACAGCTTCATATCATCTGTATCAGTCACTGCAAAAGGAAAGCCCCAAACCAGCTCCTACCATCCAAAAAGTCTTACTGGAGTATCAAGTCACACCACCCGTCTGGGCAATATCCACAGGCAGACTGCTGAACAGCTGACATGTTGTACCTATAATGTTACTGTGTAATAATCCCACGCTATACTATTGCCACACCATGGTTACTGTGTACTGTATATTCTGTATTTGTTGGCGTTTAAGGGACTATATTTTTAATTGTAGTATCCCCTGATGAGTGATGTACAGTATGTGATGAGTGTGTATGGTATTTTCATTGTATTTATTTTAATACATATGAGAAATGATCTGTCTACAGTATGTCCGTGTCTCTGAGCTTTATCTCACAACACAATAATCTGACTTTGTATTATAAGCTTGTATTATTCTCTACTCAAGTGAAAAATTGTCTTTGGCCCATGTGGCAGTAATTAGAAATGTGAGGTTTGTATTAACAATATTTCAATAATGCAAAAACCTAAAAAGTACATGTAATATCACAAGTGAGGCAGTATATTTCACATGTAATCAAATCTCATACTGTACAGACATCTGCTTGCCTGTCCTGTTGATCTTCTCAGGACTCAGATTTATCTTAAGACCCTTAGCTCTTGGTTGACAGGATGCTTTTCATGCCTTGGATTGTTTAACAACTTTGATTTGTGTTCAGCTTTAGAGAGCAGCTCTTTCAACTTTAAAAAATGGCCATCAGTGAAGCAAGCCAAGAATAAAACCTTGATCCCATGTGAAGAGGAAGGAGGGCTCGACTGAGCGGCGGCATTTAGAGTTTTAATAAAAGAGCCTAATTACCTTTAAATCCCAGCAGCGTTTCTGGCCGGAGGGAGGGATATGACTCATTTCAGTCTGCTGTCGATGTGTCACAGCCAGTTGCACTCGAGCTGTTTTCTTTGACAAATCAGTCTTTCTTTGGTCTTTTATCAAGGGTTTGTCCAGGTTTTCTCACACAAATTATAACTATTATGCTTGGGATTTTTTTGTTTGTTTGCTTTTGTGAGAACTAACATGGTCAAGATTTTTCTGATTACTAAACGTGCCCCCATGCACTTTGGGAAGCCACAGGTTTTTTCAATTAGCAGAGCTTTGCCTTTGTTTTTACCAGAGCACTTCAGAGGATAATAGTGCAAGGACAACTTGCTAATGAAAGAAGTTCTAGGTTGTACAAATGTTTCTCTCATGTCAACGAATATTTTTCCCATGTTTTATATGGTGAAAAATGCAAAAATCAACCCCTCAGAAAATCTCATCAAACATCTGCCCATTAGCCAAGTTCCTGTAAATGTTGCCTTTTAATTCATGGCAACTGTTCACAAAATAAATCTCAAAAAAAAACAAAAACAAATGAAAAGTAAGAAAATAAAAAGCTTTATCTTGCTGGTGGACTGTGTTTAAGCTGTTTAAGCTAAGTTCTTGTTATATCTGTGTTGTAGGAACAAAACCTACGAGTCATCCCAAAATGAAGGGAAGAACAGGTCTTCTCTTCAGCCTCATTGTAGCAGTGTATTCCTATGGCATCAATGCTCAGGCACCAGGTGGGTTGGGTATTTTGTTGGTGCTTATTTGAGAGCTCCATTACAGTATACAGTATGCTTGTATTCATGTGATTTACTTTGCAAGAGCCCTGAACAGTAAAGTAGATTCTGCAGAAGAAAAGTGGTGAATGCACCTTTTTTAACAGCTTTGAAATGAGAAGAAAACTATATATGTATGTATGTGTATATATATATATATATATATATACTCGAGAAGAAGTCTGAG
>NW_018128069.1:377027-411753 GCF_001952655.1 Monopterus albus
AAAAAATAACACCCATAGGATCTGACACTTTAAAGAACGGAATTGAACATCACAGCTGGTGAAGTTGGAGCTACTGTGTGTGATGATGGAATGTGTCATTATTTAAATACAAATAATGGACGTTGTGCTGTGTAATGTTACTCTGGGACTTTATAGTTATTTTTGGACATACAATGCTGACCTTATTCTTCCCTTGTTCAGAGTGTGAAAATGCCACTGTGGCTGACATCGTCTTCCTGGTCAAAGGCTCCTCTAGCATTAGCGGTGAAAACTTTCAAGAGATCCGGAGTTTTCTCCGCAGCATCATCAGGGCTCTCAACATCGGCCCCAACAAAGTTCGGATTGGTTTGGCACAGTACAGTAATAAACCTCATCAGGAGTTTCTGCTGAAGGACCACACAAACAGTAAATCCCTGTTGGCTGCAGTGGAAAAGATTCCCCACCGAGAAGAGGGCAGAGAAACTGACAAAGCAATCGACTTTCTTCTGAAGGAGTACTTCACCAAAGAAGCCGGGAGCCGAGCTAGCCAACGAGTGCCTCAGATTGTTGTGGTTATCTCCGATGGGGAGTCCAAAGATAATGTGTCTTTGCCCGCCCGGCAACTGAGGCAGCAGGGAGTCATTGTGTATGCCATCGGGGTGGGAGAAGTCAACCAGAAGCAGCTCAAGTCCATTGCCAACCGGCCTTCAGAGCGCTTCGTCCTAACCACTGCCAGCTACCAAGGTCTGCAGACACTGACACAGGGGTTGCTGCAAACTCTCTGCATGTCCATGGAGGCTCAGAGGCAAGGTAAGGCATAGGATTGGAAGAATATTATATAGTTGTCTATTTGTTAATTATACAATAAAATAACTGTGTAAGAAAAGCGAGCCAAAGTCTACCATTTGAAATGCAGAAAAACCGAGAGCATCTGGTGTTGCTGGCAAGGTTTTCATCCATCAGGTTGGGATGATACTAGACTTGTTCCTATTTTAACTAGAGATGCACCGATTGCAGTTTTGTTGACCAATTCCATTTTCAGATGTTTTTTTTTTAAGTCTGAACTGCTGAGTCAAGTTTTGGCCAATTCTGATTCGCTTTCTTTCCAGGAACTAACTGACAGCGTACACCAACATTTTTTGCAACTTTTCTTTAATGAAAATTTTTATTGTGATAAAAGTAAAACTCTGTATTCCAGTTTTACATTTTTCATCTTTCTCTCACTTTTATTTTACATAAACCTCCAGGTAAAAATGAAATGTAGTTTTTGTACTTCTCCAAATATAAACAGGTGCAGCAGGTAATACAAACCAAGAATGGCTGTTAGTGCTGAGCACACAGTTCTTTTTGAAGTGTCAAGAGTGATCACGCTGACAACCAGCCATGTCCAATCTCTGCCAGTCGATCTAATCTTAGCAATGGATTGATAATTTCATACTGCCTCTAACCCTTATGGTTTACTTGTAACAGTTAGGCTGCAGATCAGAACAATAGGAAACTATTTGTAGGCCAACTGATGAACATTGGAGAAGAGTGAATGGACAGGTTAAGATGTCAGTTTGCTTAAAAAAGTACTTTGTAAAAGTGCTGTCTGAACATTTTCAGAAGCAAAAGTTTAGTTAGTTTAATGGCCCATTCAGAGGTGTGTAGGTGATACAGGTGCACACTCTCTAAAGGTTCTCATGGTGCTGCACCTTCTGCTATACATGGAAAAAGTAGTGGTGTAAAGTCTGAAAGCTTGAGAGCATATTGTGTGCACAGATTGGCTTTTCTTTGTTATTTTATATCCTTTTACAGATGCCGCTTGGCCGACTAAACCACAGTTGCAGTAATGTTTATTAATGCGCACAGTCAATACATCAAATAAACCAGTATTTACAATACAGTACAACATTTTCACCAGTCTCCTCTGACTTGGAAAGTCAGTTAAGCTGAATTCTTTGGCCTTTCCTCAGCTGTGTCAAGTAGCCAAGGCTCTGAGAGAACGCTCTTTGTTTGTAGCACTTGAAGCCTGACAATCAGACTGCACTAATGCCATAAAATGTAATTAATATTTTGGTTTTGTCTTTCAGCTATAGCGGACAGATTCGCAGATATTTTCTTCCTGGTGGACAGTGGCTTAACTCCAGAAGCGTTCTCCAAATTTAAGCAACAACTTGTCACTTTGACCAGTCAGCTTAATGTTGGAGCGTCCACCTACCGTGTTGGTTTGGCTCAGTATGGTCAAGATACCAAGGTTGAATTTCATCTCAATACATTTCAAACGAAACGGGAAATCCTGAGCACTGTCCGGAGTTTCCTGCTGTCCCCACAACCCGACCAACCACGGAAACTGGGCAGCGCTCTGCAATATGCCAGCGACAACTTTTTCACTAAGGAGGCAGGAGGCCGTGCAGAACAAGGCTCCCCACAGTTCCTGGTTGTTGTGAGTGGAAAAGACTCAGATGATCGGGTGTCAAGGGAGGAGCTTAAGCTCAAGTCAGCAGGGATAACTGTTGTCAGGATGTTCGAAGATGAATCAGTGGAGGAAATATCTAAATTTCGTGAAGCAGTGGAGGGAATACTCGACTTTTCTTTTACTGGGTATGCATTTGATTTTCCCAAAGTAACTCCATTAAACCAATGGTTCCCAGCCTTTTTCTCTCTCTGGGTTAGCTTGTGTGAATGCAGCCGAAAAAGACCTGCTTCTGTCTGTTCTGTTCCTCACCTTGTGTGTGCGCCTCTACCCTCAAAACAGATGCACAGACCTAGACTTGGATGCAGGTAGTAGGCTGCTGTAGCTAATTCCGGATCTACTGTACATTTAAATACATCACACAAAATCAGATAGGAGGCTATTTGTTTTGTTTTCAAATTGGCCACAAAGTACATGGACTGTCGAACATGATAACATTCACAGTTCTAGTACCAGTGTTGTATCAATATGTGGTCCCCCTGTTTTTACTGTAGCGCCTCCTCTCAGTGGTTAGGAAAAGGTTTGGGTTTGGGTTAAGTCATGAGAGGGAACACATCCATAGAGATTTCCCACCCATGTGTCCCCACATGCACAGCCAGGAATTCATGTCTGAAAGAGGTGTAAGTAGTTTACTTCTTTTGAGTGAGGACCAAAAAATTTGTTTTATTGTTTTATATGCAGAATGTTGTTTAACCAGTAAGTGTGCTTATTATAATTTTTATTTAACATGTGCATATCTAATTTTGACAAATGCCACATCCTCCCTCATGCACCTCTAGTAAACATTTGAGGCTCCCTAGTGTGGCTGCACCCCCCCATTTGGAACTCACGGTCTTAAAGGATTTCTTAATAACTGAGGAAAAGGAGACCATTCCTGAAGGTGAGAAGGTTTTTATTGATACTATGAACATGAGCTCATTTTCTTCATCAGTTACAATAGAGTCAAATAAATAATAAAAATAACCTATTGGAAATGTTTCTTTAAAAAAAAAAGGTATTCACTGGAATGGGCTTTGGAAAATGGCATTTTTCGATATTTTTATTAATAGTCAAACAATGAGCATTTGAAAAAAATTACACCACGAGAATGTTACACTTGGTAAAAGGCTCATGGTCTTTTACTCAGATTTGGTATCTATTTCTCATTGACAGACTAGCACATTTGGTTGTTGACCATTTGAGGGTTGTATCTTTAAGTTTGGCCTGTGATGTAGTGATTATCACCATAGACCATGACAGCAAATTGCAAGCAATACCTAGAATCCCTCCATTTTACTTTCAAACACATCCCATCACACTTTGAGGGGCCCATGGAACATTCACTCCTGTCAGTCTGGGAAACTAATACAGAAGCTAACGTAATGTTAGTTCAGCAGCCAAAGTGAAGGCTGAGCACTGCCAACATGACCATTAGCTGATAGCCAGTAACTGTCAGACATGAGGTACAATAGCAGCAGTTAAAATTGGTCAGACTGTAAGCTTGGCCTCAGCGAGTCTCGTCTGACATGATGTGCTTATTTCAACACCATTGTCTGCCCTGACACTTTAGGTACTACACACCCATAGTTCAAAGCAAATATTTGTGTCAGTGAGTGGTTTTTCACAAGTGTAAGTCGTCGCTGGTCATATCCACAAGGTTCTCAGGCCAAAAACAGACCATTCTTTTGCATTTCATATTAATGTGTTTGTTGCACATAGAAAATTGAACATCTGGCATTTCTAGGAACTTGCTACTGACTGGTAGTTGTATTTTTTGCCTTGTCATTTTTCTGTTATCAACAGGCAGCAGAGAAGAATAATAGCAGTAAATGACATTTTATTGAATGCTGTTGAACCAAGTATTATATGTAAAGTATACTAAAAGCATAACCTATGAAACAGTTTAATGCTAGTTTTAGTCTAGCTTCCTTGACAACTGCAAATCACAAAAATTGTATTTACTGTTTGGTCTACTAGACACTCATAGGCCTGTCTGTTAGCAAGAAAAAGCTCACAAGGCCAAACAAACAAAAATTTTAGAACTGCATTACATCCTCAAATATATTTGAATGGGTAAGTAGCAGATGGCTAATGGTAACTACACTCTTTTCACAGAATGCAAATGGGCTAATGTGGCAGATATTGTGTTCATCGTTGACCAGTCGGGAAGCATCGGAGATGACAACTTCCAGTTAGTGCGTTCTTTCCTGAAATCAGTGGTGAGCAGCTTGAATGTCAGCACAACTAGAGTCCGTATAGGCATTGTGACATACAACGAAGCGCCCACAGCACAAGTCTTCCTCGACACGTTTGACGACAAAGCTGATATCCTGCAGTTCATCAACATCATACCTTACAGTGGAGGTGGTACGAAAACTGGAGCTGCCCTAAACTTCACTCGGGAACATATCTTCAGTGAGGAAAGGGGAAGCCGGAAAGGCATCCAGAAGGTGGCAGTGTTGGTGACAGATGGTAAATCCCAGGATGATGTGAACGAAGCGGCACAGTGTAGGAATCAAAGATGCCAACAAAAATGAACTGTTAAAGATAGCATCTCACCCCTCCACCAGCCACACTTTTACTGTGGACAGTTTCACCAAGCTGAAACCGCTGAAGCAGAACCTGCAGAAGACTGTGTGCAGTAACATCCGTTATGAAGCAATCACAGTCCAATCAAGCAAAACAGACATCAGACAAGGTTTGGACCGCTGTTTTTAATGCTTATTCATTGTTTAGTTACATAAATAACCTAAGTTTAAAGATTTTATTAATGTTTATGGTGTAACACAGTCATTTAATGTCCCTGGTCAAAACAGCATCATGCCCACCTCAGCCAGGTTTGTCTTAATTTTGGGGATGTGGACTTGTACTTGTTGCTTATTGAGTAGCTGTTTTATAAATTTAGCCTGGACTCAAATGCTTTGCAGTGTTTGAATGTTCAACTTAGCCTTTCTTTCTTTGACTATGTGAAAAGGACTAACTCTTGCAGTTGCTTTTTCTTTCCAGCATGTGTACAGAAGGATGAAGCAGACATCTTCTTCCTCATGGACGACTCAGGAAGCATTACAAACCCAGACTTTTATGACATGAAGAAGTTCATCATAGAGTTTGTTAGCAACTTCCGTATTGGGCCACAATATGTCCGCACTGGGCTTGTCAAATACTCGGATACACCAACTTTGGTATTTGATGTGACAGCCTATTCAGACAAAAGTACAGTGCAGAAAGCGGTGGAGAATATTATGCATGCTGGAGGTGGGACAATGACAGGAGCGGCTTTGTCATCCATGGAACAACACCTTAAGAGGGCAAAGTCAACTCGGGGTTACGTAGTCCCAGAGTACCTGATAGTCATCACTGATGGAGAATCCACTGATCCGGTCAAAGCTCCTGCAAAAAAATTAAGAGACCTGGGTGTTATCATTTATGCCATCGGAGTGAAAGATTCAAATCAGACTCAGCTGCTAGAGATTGCCGGTGACCTCAAGAGGACTTACTTTGTCAGGAATTTTGATGCCCTGAGGTCCATCAACAGTACCATCATCACAGACATCTGTTCTCCAGACGGTAAGGAAAACTGGAGTATTTAGCATAATAACATTTTAAAAATTCCTCTTGGTGGCCTGCCGGAAATGGTTACCTTTGGGGAGAAAATATCTGCCACTATGCAAGGTACTGAAGAATCTATACGAGTTGGGGGCAAATTCATGTCCATTGGTTTTGAATGTGTCTTTATTACTTTTGAAGCAGCCTGAAAGTATCACTTTATCTGTTCATCAGCTCTCTAATTGAAAACATTCTCAATCACGCTTTTACCCTCATGTAGGGGGGTGACTTATCACCTTTAATATACAGGAACACAGGTAAGAGGAACACCACACTAAATGTTCTGTGTTCTGTGTCCACAGCTTGCACAGACGTACCACATGATCTCATTTTCTTAACTGACAGCTCTGAGACCATCTCAGACGAAGACTACCAAAAAATGAAAGACTTCATGAAATCTTTTATAAGCAGGTCCATGGTAGGGCAGGATGATGTGCACATTGGTGTCATGCAGTTTAGCAGCAAAACTAAACTGGAGTTTCACCTAAACAACTATCACAGCAAACAAGAAATGCTTGATACTGTTGAAAAAATGCAGCAGATGAAAGAAGGCACTCGCACAGGAAAAGCCATCAGAGAGGTGTCGAAGTACTTTGATGTAGCCAATGGAGGTCGCCATAACCTGAGGCAGACACTGGTGGTGATAACAGATGGCAAGGCCCAGGATGATGTCAAAGTCCCCGCTGAGACTCTGAGGGCCAAGGGAGTGGTGATCTATGCCATTGGAGTGGCGCAAGCCGAACTCAGCCAGCTGGTAGAGATCACTGGCTCATTAGAACAGGTTTTTTATAAGAGCGGCTTTGATGAGATAAAGGAACTGTACAGCCATCTGGGCTTGAAGCTCTGTGAACAAGGTAAGAGCAAGTTCATACCTTTTTCTGTCTAATGGGGCTTTCAGATAGAAAAAAGGCTCACACTCCACTAGCCACTGGCATCATCTCATGGCCCAGACCTGTGCTGTGCTGGCCGCAGGGCTTGGCAAGATAGGTGGAGTTTTCATGTTGCCCTGGCTCGCTGGAAGACTCCCAGTCAACAATCAAGATGTAACATTGTGTGTCACTAGCTAACTTTGGCTACCTTTTACACTCGCTCACTGTCACCAAGTACTTGCTTGAGGGGGATTTGTTGTGTTTTTCTCTATAATAATAATAAGGTCTAGATCTTACTATGTAAAGTGCTTGTAAGATGATTATTGTTGTGATTTGGTGCAATTTAAATAAAACTGAATTGTATTTAATTGAACTCATCCTTTACACAAGTGGAGAAAACCTGACAAGTTTCTGTATGAAAACTATACAGAGCTCTGTATCTTACATCATTACCTAAATTAAGAAACTTTAATAGGTTTTATCTACTGAGGGGGAACATGTAACAGAGCTACTGTATGTTTACACATATTCCCTACCTACAACAAATTCCTTGACACTGGACATGCATTTGAATATAAATCTGTTTCCTTGTCTTTCCTCTATACTAACTTAAATTGGGTTGTAAAACTCTGGGAATTCAGATGCACATTAGGTGTTCCTCAGCTAAGACATTTTGCTCAGTGCAGTGGTGAACCCTTATGTTGTGGCACAAGCCCCCTTAGTGGGGGATGACCAAGTTTGAGCTCTATCCCAGCTCTACTGTCAACAACTCCAGCTGACTTCATCATGAATTGGTGACTAGCTTTTCATTTAACAAGATCCAACCTATAAATAAGGCATCTTAGTTTTTGTAATGTTTTTACAGCAATCAAGGTATTTCTTAAAATATTTTGGAGCTTTGGAATTACTGATTATTTTTTCATTATCATGAGAACATGATGAAAACTAATCACCTTTTTTTTCCAACCAGATTGTAAGAAGACTGAAAGAGCTGACATTATTTTCCTGGTAGATGGCTCTACAAGCATAAATGAAACAGAGTTCCAAAGCATGCAGAAGTTTATGATGTCAGTAGTGAACAAATCCATGGTTGGCAAGAACCTGACTAATTTTGGGGTCATTCTTTACTCCAATGAACCCAAGTCTGTTTTTTCTCTAAATGCTTATGACTCCAAGCAAAAGGTTCTTCAAGCAATTAAAAATGCCACGAAACCAAATGGAGACACCTACACAAGCAAGGCCTTGACATACTCATTATGCAACCACAAGGAGACACCTTCACAAGCAAGGCCTTGACATACTCATTACAGTTCTTTAGTGCTGAACACGGTGGCCGAAAAGCATTCAAGGTGCCTCAGATACTCATGGTGATCACAGATGGGGATGCCACTGACTATCGTGACCTGAAGCCATCATCTGATGCACTGCGAGCAAAAGGGGTTACTGTTTTCAGTATTGGAGTGAAAGATGCAGTCAGAGAACAGCTGAACACCATGGCTGGTGGTGACACATCCAAAGTTTTTTATGTGGATGATTTTAAGGCCTTAGAAACTCTGTACAAGAATATTTCTTCTGTCCTCTGCAATTCCACTAAGCCAGGTAAGCGCTAGAATGTGGTGTGGCCAAACAAATTAAATTGCTCAACGGTGATAATTGTTTAGTAGTGTGGACTAATACCTTGCTCTTGCTTTTGTTTGGCAGTTTGTGAGAACGAGAAGGCAGACCTGGTTTTTCTACTTGATCAGTCAAGCAGCATCGACCCAGATGAACACACCATCATGAAAGACTTCATAGCAGAACTAGCAAAAAGCTTTGAAATCGATGAACAACTTGTGCATATTGGGCTTGCACAGTTCAGTGATGAACCTCGGCATGAGTTTTACCTCAACCAATACTCCGAGAAGGAGGGTTTGATGGAACGCATCAAAAAACTAGAATACAAAGGTGGAAACACCAACATTGGAAAGGCAATCCTCACCATGAGTTTTACCTCAGCCAATACTCCAAGAAGGAGGGTGTGATGGAACACATCAAAAAACTAGAATACCAAGGTGGAAACACCAACATTGGAAAGGCCTTGGATTTCATTAAGGATTACTTCCAGCCATCTCGGGGCGGCCGTAGTTGGGTCCCCAAAAAATTGGTGGTGCTCACAGATGGTAATTCTCATGATGATGTGGAGGATGCAGCTGACCATATTAGGGATCTTGGAGTCGAGGTCTTTGCTATTGGTGTCGGAGACATCCATAATCTGGTGCTCTTGCAGATCACTGGCACCCCAGAGAAGCTGTTCACTGTGCAGAACTTTAAAGGCTTGGCAACTATCAAGGAAAAGGTGGTTAACGCCTTCTGTCCTCCCCCCTCACAACCCCCTGGTGAGTTGAAAAGTGTGACTTGGCTCTCTGTCTTTCTTTTTTTCCCACAATATTCATTTGTGTCTATGACTGCTAAAGGTGAAAACTTGTTTTCCATTTCTGTAGGCTGCACCATTGATATTGCCATTGGATTTGATATTTCTAAAATAACTGGAGTTCCTGGTGAGAATCTCAAGAAGGTTCTGCCAGAGATTGTCCATTACATTTCTTCAGTACAAGGCCTTTGCTGCGTTGGCCCTGCACCTATTGAGACCAAAATTGCCTTCCAAGTGGTAGATGACAAAGGGCTCTCTTTGTATGACACAAACTTTGAAGGCTACAACGAAGACGTGTTGAAAAAAGTCATTAACCATTCGCTGTCACAACCTACCTACTTCAACACTGCTCTGCTGAACTCCTTCAAAGACAGGTTCAAAACTAAATCCAATGCTGGTGTGAAGGTGAGAATGACATCTTATTAAACGAAACCTTATTAGTTGATGTGATAATATCTTAAGGTGGTGAATTCTTCCTCACAGTGAATGTTTGCTAGTGTTTGCCATATTTACCATCATGTTAGCATGCTAAGAATGTGCTAATCAGCAGTACATGTAAATTAACAGCTGAGGCTGATGGGAATTGATTAGTGGGTCTTCTATTGTACACATAAAGAATGGATAGTGATATTCTGACCTGATGATGGTGCTAGAGGAGAAACCAGAAGATCAGCTTTTTTCTAATTTATTCTGAGGGGAACTTTAATGTCTGAACCAAATTTCATTACCATCATAAATGTTAGCACATTTTACACAAAACCACAAATGTGATGCTACAGCAAAAGCCAAAGGATCATCAGAGTCCTTAGGATTCATCCATGGGACTGTGGATGTCTGTACAAAATTTTATCCCATCAAATTGTTCTCATAATACATCAGTCTGTTCCAAAGTGATGGACCAACTGAAAACATGCAATCACTATGCAACATGTGGTCAGGTGATTAAAGCAGCCACACAGCAGCTTTCTCTGACAGGATTCTGTGACAGATGAGTTTTGAGAAAAGCATAGTTAGTCTTGTCAAGTTTTGTCCATCTTCTGTTGGAATAATTTATTCTCTTACCCTCTGGGTGGAGATATTGGTTCCCCAGGGTAAAATTCAACAGTCAAAATTCAAAATTCAACATTGTGTTTTGTTCCTAGTGCAATTGATGCACTTAGTACTGTAAGTCTTGACCATATTGCTCAGCAGCACTTTTATTATGTTGTTGCTATTATGCTCAGCTTGCATTAAGTCCTGTCTGCACTGCTCAGCAGCACTTCATTATACTGTATACACTATATTGGATACTTAAAACAAACATTTCATTAACATTTTATTCATGGTTGTTTTCACAGTTATTGCTGTGATCAGTGTCCCTTGTCCTCTCATATGCTGTGCTCTTGGTTTTTTGTCCACTATTTTACACTAGATTTTCCCTCAAGGGACAATAAAGATCTGACCTGAACTGAAATGTTTCCTTAGTTACATACACGAGGACAAAAACCATCTCCCCACTGTGAATCACTTTAATAACTGGAGTTGTTTTCAGATGTGTCAAAATAAAGTGGTTCTTGTCAGGGACTATGAAATTAAAAACATTTTAATCTGACTTATCAGGTGGCAGTGATCTTCTCAGACGGCCTTGATGAAGATGTGATGAAACTGGAGGATGAGTCGGAGCTGCTGCGACAGTCTGGTAAAAATTAGGAGTAATTTCTCTACTGGAGTTGTGCTAAAACTTGACTAATAATTTTTCTTTTTCCATGCCGGCTTTTCTTCCTTATGCTGTTCTGTAGTTGTTTCTATCATTCATCTCCTCAGCCTCTTTCTTTGCTCCTTAAATTTTCCCTTACTTCCTTTTCCTGTGTTTCTGGCCTGTCCGCCTCCCCATGTCCCCTTTCACCTTTAAGTACTATCATTATTTACTCAAATGTATCAGTATTTATTTATTTAGTTTTCAAATAATAGCAGAGGGCGAACCTAAGGTAACATCTTCAAATGTCTTGTGTCCAACCAAATGCACTTTTGAGCCAACATAAGAACTTTGCCCAGCACTGTGGCTGCACAAAGCAAACAAACAAATCCTTGGATCACCATTAATCTAAGTCCTGCAAATTTGCTCAGGAAATCTCTAAGAGCAAGCCCTAAACCCTTACATAGAGCCACATAGTTACCCAACAGTTACCTTATTAAAAATCAGATTCTTTATTTTTTTTTTTCTTATGGCACTGTGTTTGTGTAGAAACAATACATGAACTCCTCCAAGGCAGTATACTGTACCTGCAATGTATTATTTTTTTTAATTGTCTGCAGGGGTTAGCGCCCTGTTGACTGTGGCTCTGGAGGGCGCGCACAACCCCGCCCAGCTGCAGATGGTGGAGTTTGGCCGAGGATTCGGCTACAAGATTCCTCTGAGCATCAGCATGTCAAATATTGGCAGCACTATCCTCAAACAGATTGTAAGTCATACATATTACTGCTAAACATGGGTCAAACAGCCTGCTTCAGAGAAACTAGTTCATCTGCCATGTCATCTGACCACTTGTAAAGTCTGCTTCTTCTGTATGGCCATTCAAGGCACATGCATGCAAGACTTCGTTATCTGCAGAGAAATGGAAAACATGTTAGTGATAACATTGTTTATGTAATGTTCTGCAACAATCAGTAAATACTGCCTGTGCTTTATCAGACAAATATGCATGAAACCAGTTCTGAGCAAAGCTGTCCAAACCAAGTCAATGTCCTGTATATTGAATGTAGCAGTCAAATGTAACAAAAGCCTGGGAAAGAACAGGTCAGCATGGTGTTCTTTCTTGTCCAGTTAATGTATGACATCCTCTATTACAACAGTAGTTGCAATAATCGTACTGTACTATATTGTGGTGTAAAACCTGCTGTGGAGAATAGACCTATAGTCTGGAAAACCACAGAGTTTCCTGTCTGTCAGAGTTGAAAGGATCCAGTGCTGGTATGTTGCCAGTGATTATTCTTGGATAAATCCCTTGATTCTCAGAAAATGTTGATATAGCTTGGTTTGTTCTGGAAATAATCTCAGAGTAATGACCTATTTTATTATTACTCTGTCTCTTTGCAGGACTCGGTGTCAGATAGGGAGTGCTGCAACGTCACATGCAAATGTTCTGGACATGAAGGACCTCGTGGTTCTTCGGGGTCACCGGGAATAAAGGTGACAGCAATATCTACAACTTCTAACTTTATACATGATGCTAAGAACATTTTGGAATGTGTCAAAAGCATTAAAGGGTCTGGTCTGGACCAACAGCAAGCAGACAATGGCAGTGATTTTATAAAGTAAGCAACAGGCCAGTGGTTAGTATTTTGAGACAGTATACTTCACTTTAAGCCCATTTTTTGTTTAAGGTTAACCTTAGATAGTGGGTTTACTTTGGTGGGTTTACTTGATGTTTGAACATTAGGAGGTTCTTTTAATGTTTCTGCCACTGTTTGTATTTTAAATAGGGTTCGCCTGGACAGAAGGGTCAGCAGGGGTTCCCTGGAGAGGAGGGAATCATCGTAAGTGGCTCTTCCTTCTGTATATACACAAAATGTTTATTCCAACTGTGGTCAAGATGGGATGAATCTAGGAGGAGAGGTGAAAAGCTGAAACCATACTCTGCAGGAAAACACTAACAGTTAATGTAATCCTTTGTAAAAGTCTGCTATTTAGGTTTAAATCTACATTAGATACAGTTATCCAACAACTTTTTACCAAATTTATTTGACACTTTTATGGATTATTTGTTGTTTGCTGCAGAAATTTGTCCTGAAATCCTGGAAATATTGCTCTACAGATGTATATTTGACATTGACAAGTTCATCAGTGTGAGCTGGACTCACTTGTGTGTTGCACTTGGGTTGTTGCAGGGCGAGCGAGGGCATCCTGGACTAGTTGGACCTCAGGGCATCCACGGCTGTCCTGGAGTCAGGGGACCAAAGGTACAGTACAGTAATACTGAAGATGGCACATGTGCTTGTTTACACATCATCTACTGTGTGATCAAATGACCACACAAATGGAAACTGCAGTGCTGCCGACTGTTATCTCAGATGTTCATGTCAGTGCACCAAGGGGCTCTGACTCCACTGCCAGTTACAGTAGGTTAGGTCAGTGACCTATGTTATTATTTGTGACCTCCCTTTGTATCATGATCCCTGCCTTTGGCTTGTCTCTGCCTTGTATTATTATAAACCCAGTCCCTTGTCTTTGTGTCTTTTCCTGCACTTTCGTCTGTTCCACCCAGCTGTGTCCTCACTCACCTGCTTGCTATCTGTGAAATCACCCACTTTGTATTAAGTCAGCAGTCAGCTCTCATTCACTGTTCAATTGTCAACTGAGAAGCGTCTCCTACAACTATCAGATTTTATATCCTGCTTGCTGGTCTTGTTCTTGACCTGCTGCCTATTTTGGACTCTGACCTTGCTCCCCCCACCGTTTATCTGTTGGATTCACCTGTGCATGGACTTTAAATTTGCTCCTTGAATCTGGATAGTTATCTGTTTTTGTTAGTATTGTTTGATGTAGCAGTGGATAGTGCTATCTCCTCATAGCTAGAAGGTTCCAGGTTCGAGTCCCGGCCGACCCCGGGCCTTTCTGTGTGGAGTCTGCATCTTCTACCTGTGCCTGTGTGGATTCTCTCTGGGTGCTCCTGCTTCCTCCCACAGTCCATAGACAGGCAGCTTAGGTTGACTAGTGACTCTAAATTGCCTGTTGGAATGAGTGTAGGTGTGTGGTTGTTTGTCTACATGTCAGCCCTGTGATAGAATGGCGACCTGTCCAGGGTGGACCCCGCCTCTCGTCCAGTGTCAGCTGGGACTGGCTCCAGCCCCCCTCGCGACCCTGTTCAGGAATAAGTGGTATAGATAATGGATGGATATTTGCCAGTCTCTCTTCCTGCCCTCTTATTAGTACTTCAATTTGTGCACTTCCCTTTTGCCAGTTGTTCTTCTGTGTTCCTGATTTCGTAACCCACATAGTCTTTCTCTGAGCCACTTATATTATCTGCATAACTGTACTTGTATGAGCCAGCCCTCAAACCTGACTTAGCATGTACTTGTGTTCCAGTTTCCCAGTTTAGTTCCCCTCATTTTTATTTACCACTGTCAGTCTTCCTTTGGTGTTCCTGTTACCAGTCAGTAAACATATCTGTATAAGCTATTATCCACACTTTAGTTACTTTTATTAAAGCCAGTTACTCCTGACACCACCACCTTGTTTCTGGTCTGCATCAATCAAAGATTTCTGTATCATGTTTTGAGGTCACAGATACAGACTGTTAATCTGATATCTCCAAAATCACACAGAACCATTTAATCCATTGTCACCTTTTGATACATTATGCACTGCATTCAAAGGCATTTTCATCCTGTGCTTTGATTCACAAGCACAGATCCCCTCGTGTCCAGTTTTCATTGTAGTATCATGTCTACGTTGCTAGACTTTACTAAAGCCACCACCATCAAACACATGTGTAACTAGACTCATTACTTCCACAGAAAGCACAAGCACTTCACAGTGACAGCTTTTCTGCATGGAAATATTTTTTTTACACAGAGTTCTTGTATTGCAACTTGTATTGTGACATGTTTATATTTTTCTGTGACATAAGAATTGTCAGTATAGTAACAGAAAAATGTAGTCCACAGCTGCTTCCTTCGTATGTATTAGCCAAAGAAACAAATGCTTAGTTTCCCTGAGACCCAGCTGAAAAATGTTTATAATGGCAATGACATATAAAATCCTTCTGCATGTTTCTGATGTGTTTAAATCTTGTTGCTTGTATCCGCAGGGCTTTCGAGGCATCACGGGTGACAGGGTGAGTAACTCAGGCCTGCCAAAATGTATAGTTAAAAGTCAAAAGTGTTTACTGGAGAATGTTTGGACAGTTTAGTTTATGCAGTGTCTTAGTAACAGAGGAATGCAGTGAAATGTGATGGGTGATTCTCTTCACATGCTGCAGGGTGAGAACGGAGAAGACGGCCTGGACGGTATCAGTGGAGAACAGGTACTGCATCTGTTCGGAAGGTCATAGGCCTCAAAATGCTCTTCTCATTTGTGAAATAAATACAAACAGTTGTTTAGATTTTTTTTTTTAATTATAGTCATATATTATGACTGCAGTTAATAATTTTATTATTGAAAGTAAATTACTTGTCCGGGATTTTTAAAAGACCATCACACTTTCCTAAGGCCCATGCTGACGTCTTCAAATGTTGTTTTGTTTGAAACAACAGTGCAAAAGACAAAACTAGTCAGTTAAACAGAAAAACAGCTGATCATCACAATGACTAATCAGATAATCAGCTGTTTTGAGCTCTGATCTTAAGGATCATTGAAATGTAGTTTAGTATCTCATTGTATGACCCCGATTCCAAGAATGTTGGCGCACTGTGTAAATTGTAAATGAAATGATTTGGAAATCTTTTAAAACCCATAGTTAATTGAAAAATAGTACAATGACAATATAGCAAATGTTTAAACTATTTTTACTTTTTCAGAAAAAAATCTCATAAATTTGCTGCCAGCAACTTGTTTCAAAAAAGCTGGGATAAGCATGTTTCCCACTTTGTTGCATCGCTGTTTAACAATGGTTTTGTGATTTCATTGCTACTGGCTTATTCTCAGCTTCTCCTCACTGAGCAGTGTTTCTGGACTTGTGTTTGCAGGGAGTCCCAGGACTAGACGGAGCTCGAGGGCCGAGAGGACACCCGGGAAACCCAGTAAAACAACCTAAACACTTTTTTTTAAATATTTGTTCACTGGGTCTTGTCATTTGTCTTTGATTTGAGCAGCAGTTCTTACTGAAGATTGTTTTATAAACCTTTAATTCTGTTCTGATCATTTTTCATGATAAACTTAATCCTGAAAACCTATTAAATAACACTGAATAAAGCTTAATCCATGGTTAAATAAACAATACGTTCATAAATAGTTTTACGGACAACTGGCATTATGCTTACCTAGTAAATTGTATAGTTAATAAGAATAATGCACATTATTTACAGCACATGCTTCTTTCCACTGTTACTGTTTTTACAGATGCTACTGTCATGTCCACACATTTTAATTACATCTTTAAAAGATGTTCAGTGGAACTTCATCCATCCACACTAATCAGCATGTCACAGTATTGCTGGTTGATTGACAGGTTGAACTGTTGTTCTCAGGGTATCCCAGGTATCAGAGGGGAGGCAGGACTGAAAGGAGAGCGAGGTCTGAGAGGAGATCCAGTAAGTACCAATGTTCCGCCTCCTCTGTCTGTGTCCGGGCCTCTGCCTCTGTTTCCATCCTTGTATTTCTTACCAGGGCAAACATCAGTTTCTTATCTGGAGAAGATTCTGTCCTGCTCCACAGCAATTCACTCTAACAGAAAAACATGGCATTCTCAAACATTAAGGGTTTTTTAAATTTCTGCTGCTACAGACAAAAAGTAGTCTAGTAAAGTTCATTTGTTACTTGATCCTTGATAAAGGAATCAAATGTGTGTACATTTTTAGACTTTGGTGACTATTTTGGCCTCTTTTCACTTCTTAGCCTTGTACATTTAAGGTAATCCACTGGACTTGAACTGCTTACATGTGAAAAAAGGGGGTGTTCTAAAATTTGCGGTCAGTAATGTAGTAAAAGTTTGCATGTTTGGATGTAGCTGAGAAAGGAGGAGACTGAATCTGCACTCTTGGCTCGATGTTGACTGTTAAATGCAGAAAACCAGTGGATGACTGTATAACCCATTTCAAAGTCTGACAGATCAGATCAACAAACCCTTAAACTAAAAGCTGCAGAGGAAATGAGCTAACAGTTGAACAATGAGGTGAGGGTGAAAGAGAACCTCACCCCCATCTTTTTTTTGGCAGAGCTCTCCAAATCAGCTTGCACATTTATTTTGATCTCATTCGAAGTCTCTTGAGTCTTTCATCATCTCTGCAGTCATGACACAGCACCGTGTTCGAAAAACATGTCATTATTAAATTGATTCATTATTGACTAGACACCACTCTCTGCCAAGGCTGATCAGTTTCCCCATAATGCCTTTACACCTAAAAGTAATACTCCCATCATAGTTTGACTCATAATATGCTGGCCTGGCCATGAAAACCTACTGCATAATGCTGATGTAGTTATATTAGTTGTATATGCTAGATATTAGTTTGAAAGTTATTCAAGAAAAATGACAAACATGAGCAGTTACCAAGTGTCACAAAGGGCTGAATAAATCTCATGTAGACTGGCATAACTGTGTACTTACATTCCCTCATAGATGCACAAAATTCACACCATTTGGCTGAATGTAAGTCCACTTTAGAGTCCTTTTTCCAATGTGCCTCCTGCTACACCTATGGGGCATTCACAGAGACACAGTGACTGGCTGTTGCTAGGTTCTGATAGCCCTGTTCTGGGTCAGTGTTGAGCTGGACACATGACATACTGTACAGTATACACCGTGCTATGTATGTGCTTTTAAAAAAATCCTGGATCCAGATGATGATCCAGATCAACACCTAAATCTAATCAGTTGTCCTGTGGGCCATATGCTATGTCTCCAAATGTCATCACAATCTGTTCATTACTTTTGATGTATGTTGGGAACCAACACACCGACAAACGTCTGCAAAAACATTACCCCTGCCCTTGGGGGTAAGTTCTGTGCCAGCTTTGTCCTCTTAGAACATGGTACAACCAGTCACAACTGGATCAAAACTGGAAGTTCCCCCTTAGGTACTGTAACTAAACACTGTGTGGATTTGATCTTTCCAGTCCGCCAGAATTAAGTTTGAGTCTTTGTGTTTTGACTGTTAGGGTGAACCGGGCACTGACAACACTGTCGCAGGACCCAAAGGAGACCTCGGCTATGCAGGCTTACAGGTAAGAAACATCACAGCACAGTTACTTACTGATCTTTGTAAAACTTAGAACTTTTAATCAACTTTTGATTTTGCACCACTTTAGCAGTTGTAGTGCATCCTTAGAGGTGTACTACAGCTGTAGCAGAGCAAATTTCTGGTTGAACTCGTCTCCACTGCAGTGGTCACTGAGGCTCCTGAGTAATGTAGTAATTAGACCTTTTAAAAACCCAGGGTTACTTAAGTACTTCCTGAACCACCAACTCCAATAATCCAACAATAATCTACTGAGCAGCTTTGCTGGCACCATTGTGGTATTGATGAGGCGCTGCTTTGTCACCTGGCCAACCCACGTTTGATCCTGCCGTCTAGGGATTCAACCACCAACCTTTTGGTCACAAGCTTCTCTAACCTTTAAGCCCCCCTCCCCTTTTTAAATTTATCATTAGCCTTTGAGCATATTATGTTAAAGCAAGTGTACTGAGTCTTTATCACCATGTATGTATATCCACAGGGCGCAATGGGAGAGGATGGGCAACCAGGTGAGGGGGGTGGCGATGGAAACCCGGTGAGATTTCTGACCTCCATTTTGTCTTACCAGATACACGTGTACTGTAAATATTTTATGTACACAGTGTTGTTTATATACTGTATGTCAACACATGTATGGTACATCTGTATAGGATTTTTTTATGCTTGATAATATACAGGACATAGTATATCTAGCAGTGGTAGAAAGTACAAGTACAAATAAAAGATTTGTTCTTTACATGAGTCTCCATTTAATGGTACTTAAAGCTTCTCCTCTACACTGCAGGGCTGATAATGTTTTATACTTGAATTTGAATGTCGAGATTTTAACTGTATTTGTACACTGTTTTTATTAATGTTGGAGTATATGTTAACATAAGTTTGAATATATATTTTCAATATAAAAGTTATACACAACATTTTTTGTTCTTCTCAACTGATTATAATTGAAAATATTTCATTATTGGACTGTTATTTGCCCCAGACATCCAGTAACCTGACTGTACGGATATTAGCTGCTTTGTTAATACACAGTTATGTGTAAAGGTTGGGTGAGTGTATCTGCTGAAGCCCAGCCTTCATGTTAAATGAGGTTGTGACCCATCACCAGTCCCACAGTGTTATGGGCCTCATGACAGGTGACACTGTTCTCAGGCCCTGACCTAAGTCACCTTTAAACTGACCTAGGGAACGTTAATATGCCAGGAATAAGACTTTTTATATTCAGATGTCTGTAATCCTTTAATATTTTTCTGCTGTGTAGGGTCCAGATGGAAGAAGAGGCCCCAGTGGTGAGAAGGTAGGAGATGAAATCAAACAACCTTTGGTGCTGCTGTTGAAGGTTTATGTATCTATTATTACCCACTGCCATCCTCTGTCTGCAGGGTGCACCTGGGGAGCCAGGAGCTCCAGGACTCCCGGGCAGCCCGGGTGCTGCTGGTCCACAGGTGAGTGGTCAGACGACAGCTGCCATCCGGTGCTGAGAACACGAAGCCAGATTAGAAAGTTAAAGGAACAGTCTGTCTGGTCCAGCACTGTAGAATTTAATGTCAGTGTTTCTGCTGGTAACATTTCTGTGGCACACTGGCACATCAAAATCTTTTTTGTCACTGCGAAAGCTAAATCTAATTAATCAATCATTTAATCAAGCGCCACAATGACTCGCCCAGGAAACCTGTAAAACCACAGGTTGGAAGAGACAAAACACAAGAACATGCTGTCGGTGTAAAGAAGACAAGCAAATACAGTACAGAAATGCTGCCAAGCTAAAACACACTTCAACATAAGTTGTAGCACAAGTTTGCAGGGGGACGCAAACTCAGTGAGCATGCCAGTAATTAGTAGGAGGAGATTGCTGGAGTGTATGTGGCAGTTATCGCCAATAATACCGGGACCACACAGTCAGATTGTTTAAAATACACAGGCTTATTTTTGTGTATCATTGATGGGTGGTAAAATACACAGGCTTATTTTTGTGTATCATTGATGGGTGGTTGTTTTTTAGGACCTTTTCTGAATGTGGCCTACTTTGATCAGATTGGTGAAGGGGTTTTCTTTTTTTCATTTTGTTTATGTTCTGACTAGTGTTTTCTTGAGCTCTTTCAGCTGTAGTAGAGGAACAAATGAAAATTCATGTATATGGTGTGTGCAGAGACGTGCCGCTCTTACCAGAGCACATCTTATGCCCAGTGTGTGTTGTCTCTGTTTTTATTCAACCTGTGCTCCATTCTGCTGTCAAGAATAAACAAGACACAGGTCTGAGATCCTGTGCTTAGACACTGTGGTGCTTTGAGCTGAATGACAGTAACAGTGCTGACATGCTGATGTTTAGCAGAAATGATGTTTACCATGTTCACTGTTTTATTCTAGTGTGTTCACATAATAATGTCTGCTGCTTATGCAGGAATTTGGTCACATAGTTTATCATATAAAGTACAGAACACAATGAAAATTTGACCTAATGGATGGTTAGTGTCAGGTTTGCCCCGCTGCACCTGCCTCTCTCACCTCCCTCACTTTGTTTCCCTTTTTTCGGCCCCTGATCACACCACCTGGCACATCTGCTCCACATCCCCTCATGGTCACCAGCTAAACCTAACAGTTAGCCGGTCATTTATATTTCTTCCTGGGTGAACCATGACTATGCAGCTGTCCATCTGCTAGGCACAGAACAACAAAAGACATCAATCGTTATTGATGCAGAGAGATGTGGAGTCAGTGAGGTCAGAGTTTGCTGGTATTGCTTAGTCACCGTGTTTTTTGGAAGACAGATTTGGATGTGATAACTGGATTGGCTGATGGACAGACTTCCAATGAAACTTAGTAGAAATGTTTTTGCAAAGTGAGACCATGTGTCTCTGTGGGGATTTGGCAAAGGAGCAAAGGAAAGTTCAACTAACTTGGAAATCTTTAATGGGCTGCATCAGTAAAGACATCTGTACAATGGTCTTGCAAGAAGTGGAACATAGTCGTCTGCTATCACTCTTTTGCCACAAGATTTTACTTTAACAGCCAGTATACATTTAAGTACCTCTGTTGACACTTCCAGGGTGCCTTGCCGTGATGTAAGATGTAACATGTCACTGGTCTTGTAGCTGTCACAGTTTATATAGAGAAGCTTAATGTTAATGGGGACATGAATGCCTGAACCAAACATCAAAATAATTCATCCAATATTTAATCAGCATTACAAATGTCGACCCCATGACGGCGGTAGACGAAAAGCCAGTAGGATTCATCTTCTGGGGAACATGAATGTCTATAACAAAATATCATCAGAAGGTCTTCTCTGGACCTGTAAGAGCCAGAGAGGCTAAATGATAAAGCTAAAGCTAAAGCCAGAACTCACCACCTGATTACATAGTTATCGCCTTGTGATTTGATGGAAACCCCGTCGGGTAAGGAATCAAGTGAAACAGTGCACAGTCCTAAACCAGTCCATGTTGTCTCTGCAGGGTAGCAGAGGGGACAACGGTGAACGTGGACCAAAAGGAACCCCTGGCTTTCCTGGACCCCGGGTCAGTACAGCTCCTCAACATCATCCCACTTTAATTTTAGTTATTTAAAGTGTATTTCTACACAGGAGGAGGATTGGATATGGTTTTACAATGAAATCAGTTTAGGAAGGGATCTACAGTGTAATAGGTATGTCAGTACTGTTTTAAGATGGGCTTAAACAGTTCACTCAGGATTAGTTTTACCATTATATTTAGCTTATGCAAGAGAGGCTGAATTCACTCCAAACCTTCCTGCTACAGAGAATCAAATTACTATAGGACAGGGTGCAAAATGTTACTGCCCACACGTGTACATTTGTCTCCTGTGATGATGAGCCAAGTGATTGGAGCTGGTAGAGTAAGAAGGCAGCCACTCAGGACATTGACACACAGACCGAAGACCTGCAGCAACACACTTGTGCTGCTACTGTTTCGACTGGTTGCTGAGCAGACTGAACCCAACAGAAAATGGTTATAGCTGCGTTCTTTACTGACATAGTAACTGTAGTACGTATGTTACTGACTGTGAGTGAGTCTTGGTGACTCAGGAGGCCTCTGGACTGCCTCCAACTTCTCTCAGAATAAGAAGCTAGACTTAGAACATACAGGCGTTGAGAATTACTCTCAGACCAAAAATCTAGTGTTTCTAAAGCTGATACTGACACATCTTTTATCTGTAGGAGCTGTTCTTCACTCTGCTGCTACTTTAAGCCTTAGTATGTTTTGTGAATTCGTTCCCAGGAAGCTGCCAGATCTGATTAGACCAGCAATTGAGACCTGGACCAGCTCAAGGCCCAGGTCAGGTCTCAGGTCAGGGAGAAATTGAGCAGACCTGTGAATATCTCCAGTTTGTAGTTGTTGAGAAAATGGTGGATGGTTAAACTGAAGAAACATGGTCAGGCTCTGGAGACACTGTCAAGAAACAGAATTACTACAAGCTTCATTTAACATGAACAAAATACAGCCAGTCACACAGGGCGTGGGCTCTAAGAGGATGTCTTTTCATGAACAGAAATGTGGTGGTAATGATGATTAAATTCAGGCCAGCAGTCATCAGACTCTTTTCATGTCTTTGTTCTTTGTTTTTTTTAATTTATTTCCACTTTATAACAGCTAGAAGACTTATAACCAAGGTTTTGTTTTAAGTTTTTAGTAGCATGCGCTCATGTTGGGTCTGTTTGTATTTACAACAGTGCAGTTTAGTTCAGGTCCAGTAACCTAATGAGCAGAGTCAGATAATTACTAGTAGTGGTAGAAGTAATTTGACATATTTATGAAAGTACACTGAGATTTGGTTTATTTTAGTAATTTTGTTTACTCATGTTCTGCTTCTTTAAATGCTGACTTGAGTTGTAGGCTTCAGTTTTGCCATAAACAAACACCAACCAGGTTTAGTGTTTGTATAATGTGATCAAATAACTCTGGGTTCTCCTGCAGGGTGAACCCGGAGCAGTCGGAGACCCAGGAAAAGCCGGGAACCGTGGCGCTAATGGACAGAAGGTGTGCAGCATCACTTCCCGTGTCTCATCAGTGATTCAGCAATCGGCATCAGCTACTGTAGTCAGGGAAAATGAAGTGACTGTGTTTTTAAAGATTTGTTCTGCTCATTTTTAACCAAATATGGCAAAGCTGACTTCTGCATGTATTTGGTCATATGCCAAAATACTGGGCAAGTTAATATCTTGGCCAAAGTGATAAGGATTCATTCTGAGGGCAAGATCAATAACTGGACCAAGCAGTCCTTTCAAAAATTGATAATTCACTCAAAAACAAATAAGTGAACCTTGTGGTGGCATAAGATCTGGGGGATCTACACACTCAGTGAGTGCTTGTACAAACTTGTCTGACCATCTATCCAGTTGTCATTTTAGTAGTGGATCAACTGGCCGACAGGTGGTGTCGTTCCTGGAGCCACACTGGAAGTGTGGCTGATAGAAATCAAACAGATTCAAATAAAGGGCATTCCAGAAAATTTGGAGCTTCATATTTATAGAACAAAATCCTGATGAGATAAAGAAGTAAAATGCTGATGTCTTATGGGAATTGTTCTGCTGGAACAGTTAGGATTAATTTAAGTCAAAAGAAGATTTAAACAGTTGGTTGTTGTTGTTGAAGGGCCAACCAGGAGATCCAGGTGCAAAGGGTGCTTCAGGATCACAGGGACCCAGAGGATTGCCGGTAAGGAGCTGAATTTCTGCTACATTTGTAAATGGCATAAAGTATAAACTGTATCGTCCAATCAGTGCCTCAGTGGCTGAAGGTGCTCTGTTGCAGGGTCAAGATGGTAAAGACGGTTATGGACCTTCTGGACCTCCAGGTGTCAAGGTAGAGCCAACTTGTAACTGAATTTACAGAAAATTAGCAAAGACAAATCAAATGAATGTTTGTCTCCACCCTGCTGTGTGAACCTGGCTGACTGGGTGATGGCGGAAAACAGCAGGTGGAGCCGATTCTCCAGTTGCTGCCATTAAACCACTGTAGAAGACAATAGAAGACAACGAGGCAATTCAAAGAGCTTCAGTCGACGACGCTCAGATGATGGGAAACAGGATGGAAATGTGACATTTCTCTTAGTTTCCTGTGCTAATGTGAGGAAGGTCACAGCCTCCTCATCGCTCCCCTCTCAGCCGAGGCTTTTCTTTCTTCACTGGAAGTTTAAGTCATGTGCTTCATGTACATCATGATTGTTTTTGTTAGTTTTTGAATGTAGCATTTATATGGCTAAAGAAACTTTTCCTCCTTGGCTGAGTATAAAAACAATTTGCAGCATGTTGAGTTTTTAAAATTTATTGTTTATGCCAACTGCGATGGATTGGCAACCTGTCCAGGGTGTACCCCGCCTTCGCCCGATTGCCGGCCGGGATTGGCTCCGGCCCCTCCCGTGACCCCGTTCAGGGATTAAGTGGTAGAAAATGAATGAATGAATGAATGTTTATGCCAATTGAACATGTATACGAAATCATCTTGATACTGTGGCTGTCTGACCTGGAGACAGATTAGTACTTTATTCCTTCTCTGTACAGGGGGATCCTGGTTTTCCTGGTAACCCCGGTGTACTGGTGAGTCTTTGCATTTTGTAACAGTTGAATCTTAATGACACCCAGC
Organism: Monopterus albus; assembly: GCF_001952655.1. NCBI lineage: Eukaryota > Metazoa > Chordata > Actinopteri > Synbranchiformes > Synbranchidae > Monopterus > Monopterus albus. The sequence goes on from NW_018128069.1 coordinate 401,799, forward strand.
CTTACATCCAGACCATGTAAAAACAAGGAACATGAGAGAGTCCAGATGGTTCAGGCATGAGTGGTATGTTGTGGTTTCCCTGTGTTAAGGGTGAGGATGGTCAGCGGGGAACCAAAGGGTATCCAGGACGCAAAGGGAACCACGGTCGAGGCGTGAGTGACATGCATGCAGTAAAACATACATGTTCTTTTTCTGTCTTTTTGCTTCATAAGTGACTTTTGTTCTTGGTCTGACTTTTACAGGGGAACTCAGGCAGGCCGGGAGAATTGGGTGTGTCTGGAGACCCGGGACATCCAGGACACAGGGTGAGTGTGATCATCTTCTTTTAAAAAGACGACAACCCTTGCTACTCTCAGAGCAGCAGGAGATGTCAGTCACTAATAATATGTCAGCGTATAATCAGATCATCCAACAACAGAAATCCCAATGGGTACCTGAATATCAAGCCACTGATATGAGCGTCAGACAGTGCAGTGGAGAGTTACAGTGTTTGTCTCCTCTTCCTCCGTGCAGGGTCCCAGAGGTCCCCCTGGAGGCAGTGACATGTCTGTAAGTCCGTCTCCACTACACCTTCAACATCAAAAGAGATATTACATTTATTTCTACAAAGCATCTTTCCTGTTTTTCAGGAGTGCCAGCTGGTCACCTACATCAGAGACAACTGTGGTAAGTGATGTTTGTGAACCAGTGCTTCTGTCGATAAGATGCAAAACAAGCGTTTGCTGAGTCTGATTTTCACCAGGGGACACGTGTTTTTGTGTCCCCTGGTGTTTTTGTGCCATTCAGTAACTCTGACAACCTTGCTTGAACTCTAAACATTATTTTTCTCCTCTGCACAGCTTGTTGCGCTGGTATGTATGTCTCCATTTTGCTTCTCAGGAGAATATGGTGAGTGAGAATTTACTGTTGAGACGCTAAAGTGGGATCATTCAGTGAATGTTGTAGTAGCACCTTTGAACCTTCTTGGTTTGACTTGTTTGGTGTCAGTTTAATGGTTCAGGACAGAGGTCGACAGTTACATCCTCTCTCTTACTGTTTTAAATAGAGAAGTCACTGTTGGTGTCTGTTCTTTACAGTATGTACAGCATGTGGTGCAAAGGTCAGTGCTACAAGCATGAATGTGGGTGGAGGTTCTGCCTAAAAGCTTAATGGTGGTTATCTCTTGAAAACAAGAAAACACATTTCTGTAAACTGTGTAAGAAGAAATCATGCAGAAGGCTATAAGAATGTGGTTGAATGATGTCTTTGACTTAAATTTGTAAATATAGTATCTTCAACTGTCATATCGAGTGTTCTACAGTTGGTTCAGATAAAATCCAGATGTAATTTATTACACTCTTCTTTACAATTAGCCCCAGACATGTTTTTAATGAGCCACATGCAAATCAGTGTTGGTTCTAGTCCGTGCCAGAGGCTGACACTAATACCTGAAGCACTAGAAGAAGAATAACATGTGCACTTCACCACTTTGAACCGTCATACAACTAACATAAACACATTGCTCCCTCCTCTGCTCAGACCACAGACCTCAGAGGTTATTCAGGGCTCAGAAACACAACAGCAGCATTGGGTCTTCTGTATGATCATGTTTCATTTGGTGGAGTTGCTTTCTTCCTGTTGCTTTCATGAGATGAGCTAATCCACCTTAAGTGTTTCGAGCAGGTGTCTGGGATCCATTTATATTTACATAGATGGTCACTGTATGTGATCCTCTCAAGATGTGTGATGAGGCTGTGTGTAAACAGAATTTGTAAACTGTGCTCATTTAATGAGACTTTTGAAGAAGAATTTAGTGCACAATGTTTGCCTGAGACATTAGTTTATAAGATCTGAGCCCCTGGAGGTGCCATTAAAGGCTGAAAACCATTATAAAGCCTCGTCCGGTTCTTTCAAACCAGGAACTCCGAGGGACGACTCAGACCACTTGAGTATATAAAAAATATAACCGTGCTGGTTTATTCAAAAAGTCACAGGCAAGAATTAACACTTCAAGTCCAGAGATCTTCCAACCCCCAGGCTGCCCGAGCAGCCCGGAAACAGAAAAGACCCCGAACCAAGCATTGCTATACAATATTAATCATTTCTGGGCTGTCGAACCGTGACGTCACCCGATAAGCAAGCCTTGCAGCTGCTATAACGTTTAGCCAAAACATGAGGAAAAGTCAAGGTGCGTGACTGTTGTTTTCGTGGTGTGTATCTAAAACAATTGGACATAACCTTACACATTAAGACAAATATTAAGACTAGCATTACAGTTGACACTAACAGCAGTTTTCCTGTAACCTTGACGTGCCTGCAGTCTGCACTGCAGGCTGAATAGTTAACAGCCTAAGCTAGTCACCCTGTCTGCACTAAACATTCCTAGACAACAAATCTCTGAATATCTATCTAACTAAAAAATAACCTAACACCATGAAGGTGGGTAGTGTTTGAAGAAAGGCTGGAAGTAGGGTTCTGGGCACAATGTCACAGATGATGGTGATTTGGCTTACCTGTTAAATGTGCCAAAGGTTTGGTCATTTCACATGAGTACTGTCTTTCTCAGAGGCACAGGTACATGGTGTGTTCAGACTGAACGTACACAAAATAATGTCTCTGGTGCCTCAGTCTGCTTCCAATTCAGGTGCTCAGTCTCATCTTACTCCTCTCTACATTGACTCCTCCTAGGTCAATCACTGTGCCCGGCCTACCCCACACAGCTGGTGTTCGGCCTGGACATGTCTGAGGACGTGACCCCGGCCTCCTTCGAGAGGCAGCGCTCTGCCCTCCTCTCCCTGCTGGAGGACATCACCATCAGTGAGAGCAACTGTCCGACGGGTGCTCGCGTCGCTGTGGTGGGATACAGTGCCTACACCAAGTACCTGATCCGCTTCCAGGACTACCATCGCAAGAAACAGCTGATTGAGGTAGTGAAGAACATTGCCTTGGAGAGGACGGCCAACCGGCGCCAGTTGGGGGCCGCCATGCGCTTTGTGGGTCAGAATGTCTTCAAACGCGTACGAGCAGGAGTCATGATGAGGAAGGTAGCAGTCTTCCTCTCTAATGGGCCTTCAGAGGATGTAGAAGACATTGTTACCGCTGTTATGGAGTACCGGGGCCAGGACATCGTCCCAGCAGTTATTTCTTTGCGGAACGCTCCAGCTGTTAGACGGGCCATGGAGGTAGGTTTCCATCAGCAGAGGAAGTCATAGCCAAACCAGATGTTGTTCCTCAGCTCTTCAGTGTGAGCACAGAGCGATCATTCCCTTCCAGTTGATCTATGATCCTGTAGTTGGTGTGTAACCAGCTGCTGAAACAGTGCCGGCCAGTGATCAGTGAGTCAGGGCAGTTTCTGAGTTGAACAGGTCATGACTTGCTTGATGTACAGAGGTGATGAGTAAGGTATCACAGACCAGCTTCACTGTCCCACCTGACAGCACCACCAGCATCATTAGTCGTAAGCTTCACTATGTTTACACTGCTGTTGTCGATCAGTGTCAGAGAACAAGGATGTTGTCAGACTGGGTGAGAGGGCAAAAGAATTCAGGCACATGGTGCTCGTCTTCCTCTACGACACATTTGTCTTAGCACTTACAGGTCGGATCATCATTAGGCTGATTTAACATCTGATCCTGGCATTAACTGTCTCATTTCAGGTTTGGTATTTATTCTACATCTGGGTTTTATTACAGCTGATGTCACTATTCTGACACATAAAATTTATTGCAGAGTTTTTTTGGCACCTTGTTTGGTCTTTAAACACATATTAAATCCAGCTCCCTTTGCACTCAGCCTCTTTTCATTTATGACTACATTTAGCCTCAACAATTTGTCTTCAGTACTGAACTGCAGCCAGGCTGATACTGTAACTGTCACTGAACTGATGATCTTGGAGAGAAGTAAGAATTTGCTGTAGTCTTTAACCTGGAGATCAATGAGAGAGGATCCCAGGGGCTGCAGGTCACCTTACAGTACCACTTAACGCTGTTCTCAGCTACTGAAGAAATGTTCTTTTTCCAAAAATTGATTGAACATTAAAAACTGATGTTTGTTCTCAGGTTGATGACACAGGAAACTACGTCTTCACAGTGCTGGGACGGGTGCAGGACATGGCTGCAGACCTGAGGAAGGTTCATAACTGTGCAATCTGTTACGGTAATCCCTAAGCCTCATGCTTGGACCATTGCCTGTATATAAATGTAGTCAATGTCTTGGACTAATATTTAATATAAATCATTAGTGGATATATCAGATGCACATTTGGCTTTTCAAGGTTCTGCTAACAGTGTGATAAAATGTGTTGCACAAGATGAAATAAAAAAAAAAGGCTGAATACGGGCCATTGGTAGCCATAAGCTTTTTGTGCTGTTGCTAGCTGTGGCCGGAGGCAGCATGAGTTCAGGTTTTCCGTCCATCTGTTTGGGTTATTGCCACAAACGCGATACCTCAGAAACGCCTTGAGGGAATTTCGTCAAATTTGGCACAAAAATCCACTTGGATTCAGGTATTAACTGATTAGAGTTTGGTGGCCAGAGGTCAAAGGTCACAGTGACCTCATATCTGCCTCATTCTGGCTGGTGGAGCCATACAACTGCAAAAATGTCATTCTATTTGGTTTAAAATAAAAAAAATCAGAACAGTTAAAACATAGCTGCCTGGCACTGTGACATCTTCTCCTGATTACCACACCGTTGCGTTGACAGTTTAAGAATGCCCTGTTTTTACACATCTTTTCATAATTTGTATATGCACAGACATGAATGGTAAAGTTTACAGCAGCACTAAGATGCTGAGCTATACAAACAGCCTCACTGTGTTCCAGCAGTTATTTATTTGGTCCATCTTATGGCTCAGTCTCAATCATAAACATTCAACTCAAAAACAGATAAGTGTTATACTGAGGCGCAGCATGAAAGACACCTCAAGTTCCAAGGATTCACAGATGGCAGGGTCATATATACATGAATATATTTACAACAGGTGGTGGCTTAAATGTACATTAACTGGTTTGGATTTCAGGATGGGGAAAAGCCAAAGTAACAATATCTATCAAAAAAAAAAAAGACAAACTTTGTAAACTAACAAAAACAGGAGAAAACTGTTAGAATAAAAATAGGCATCCCATCCCTACAAGCACCAAAGAGTTAAACACAACTGTAGCTTAACATCAGCTCAACATGGCCAGTTGGAAAATGAAGAATTTGAGTTCTGCCTCCTCTCCCAGTCTTCCTCCTTTAGACATCTCACCGCCAGCTCTGGATGGCCAGTTGGTGTTGAACACTTGTACCAACTAGGCAGATCACACCCACATTTTAATGACATTCATAACAGCTGTTGAGTCAGTCCATTTCTAACCAAGCCAGCTGGCCTCTCAATGTTTACTCTGTTTCTCTAGACCCATGCAAACGCTCGGAGGAGTGTGCCGTCATCCAGAAACCAGAACCACCTCAGCAGGTTGATGTGGACCTGGTCATGGTGGCGGACAGCTCCAGAGAGATGCAGGCTGATGAGTTTACTGGTGTCCAGCAGCTGCTGGGCTCTGTGGTGGATCAGCTGGCTGTGAGCCAGAGTCCGCACCAGGCTGGCAAACAGGCCCGTGTGGCTGTAGTCCAGCAGAGCGGCACCCAGATTCCCAAGGTAGAGTTTGGCCTACAGACCTACCAGGACCGCGACCTGATGAGGAGCCAGATCCAGAAGATGCAGCAGCAGGGTGGGTCCTCTGCGCTGGGGCAGACGCTGGAGTTCACCCTGCAGGAGGTGCTCCTGAATGTCAGCCAGCCCCGGAGGAGGAAGGCGCTGCTGGTCGTGGTGGGCACCGAAACGGCTAGTGTGGACCGGGCCAAGCTGCAATACATCTCCCAGAAGGCCAAGTGTGAGGGGGTGGCGCTGTTTGTGGTGGTGGTTGGAGATCGCTACAGCCGCACGCAGGGGGAGGAGCTGGCCTCAACAGTAAGAGAAGGCTCTGGATTTAATTATTTACATGTTGCCCTCAGCTTTGCCAAACATTTTTTTAGCATCTCCAGACATCACCCAGTTCAAAGTTATCGAAAATAACAAATGCACTTGTTCTTGTTTTTAACAGCAAACATGAATGTATTTGTCATGTGCTTGTTTCAGAGGGAATCAACACATATCCTCCTCCATCTTATAAACAGACCTGCGAGCAGCTGGCCGGTCAACAGGAAGGACAAACCTTCATCAGCTAGTAAGTCCCACTCCAACTTAAACATTATCAAAGCATTAACAAAGTACTGTGTTAACAAGTATTAACTAAGTCAGCAGTAACATAGCATTTGACACGTCTAAGTCCAGCAGAGCTGAGCTAAAATAGCAGGTCTGTAGAGGTAACTGCATAAGCCAGTTGGATTCAAAGTCCATCCATCCATTCATTTTCCTCCGCTTATCCGGAACCGGGTCGCGGGGGTAGCAGTCTAAGCAAAGACGCCCAGACTTCCCTCTCTCCAGACACTTCCTCCAGCTCCTCCGGGGGAATGCTGAGGCGTTCCCAGGCCAGCTGAGAGACATAGTCCCTCCAGCGTGTCCTGGGTCTTCCCCGGGGCCTCTTCCCGGTGGGACATGCCCGGAACACCTCCCTAGGAAGGCGCCCAGGGGGCATCTGAAACAGATGCCCGAGCCACCTCAGCTGGCTCCTCTCGATGTGGAGGAGCAGCGATTCTACTCTGAGCTCCTCCCGGGTGACCAAGCTCCTCACCCTATCCCTAAGGGTGCGCCCGGCCACCCTGCGGAGGAAGCTCATTTCGGCCGCCTGTATCCGGGATCTTGCCCTTTCGGTCGTGACACAAAGCTCATGACCATAAGTGAGAGTCGGAACGTAGATCGACCAGTAAATCGAGAGCTTCGCCTTACAGCTCAGCTCCTTCTTCACCACGACGGACCGGTACATCGACCGCATTACTGCAGAAGCTGCACCGATCCGTCTGTCAGTCTCCCGTTCCATCCTTCCCTCACTCGTGAACAAAGACGATTCACTGTTTCAGCTGCTATTGTTATGGTGTAGTCCCCCTCACCAGGAGGGTGAGGGGAGAACTGCGGTAGGACTCAAGTGTGCTGACCCAGGTGCTAGTAAAAAAAAAAAAAAGGAGGTTTAATGGAACAAAACACAAAGTAACAACAGAACAAGGGCCATGTACATATATAAACAAAGTAGGGCAGAGATGGAGGAGGGGACCAGGATGAACAGGTAAACAGATAAACTGACGGCAGGAATCAGGAGAGCAGGAGGATGAGGACAGACAGGTGAATAGACAGGCTAACCAAGAGGACAGGCGAACAAAAAAGATATCCACAGCACAGGAACTGTCAGCTTGGATTAAAAAAAAAAGGTAACATCTGGCTAACCACATGGACAAAAAACAAACAAAGCGGTCCACAGCACAGGAACTGAACAGCGTGGAAAACAAAATACGTTTTATACATACCACGAATAAAGGGCTGTTACGGGGTATGCATGTTACAGTAGTTAATGCTCCGGTGACAGCGGAGCGTCCGCCAGAGGTTTAAATAAGGTAGGAGGGTGATTACAGTGATGCGCCCAGCTGTGCGCAACAACCCACAATTCACTGATTACAAAATGCGACACAGCTGAGGCGCTAATCCTGCAAAAACAGCGAGCAGGAGAGAGAAAGGCAGAAGAGAGGCAGGTCGCGCCGAGCGGACCTGACAGCTATAACTTTAACCCAAATGCTGGATTATAAATGAGGTATTGGTGTAATTCTGCTTTGTGATTATCAACTGATTGTGATAAGTTCAGTTCAGGGAGAGCAAAGCTGCTTTTTAATGGGACCGTTAATGCGCTGATGAAGATGCCTGTTTAAATTTTTGCTGCAGATAAGATCCACAATGTGAATTATTAATTTGTGGGTCAAACAACAAGAGCATCAGGTCTAACCTGACTCTTGATGTCTAGGTTACATAAAACCAATGCTTGACCCTGTAACTAACATGGAGCTTTAACCAAGATTTCAGAATCCTATCCAATAAAAAAGTCTGTGGAGATTTCTGATAACCTTTTCATATTTTCTTATTAATTTAACTGTTAGATGTGCATTATTTCTCTGCATTTTTGCCTAAACCGTACATTTGAAAGAATCAGAAGATCTACCATGTGTAATTTATGTGTAAATGAAAAACTGATTTTCAGAAACAACAGCAGACCTGTTGTCAGTGCTGCTCAAACAGTTATGTAGAACAAACACTCAGGAATCTATATTCCTGTTCATTTGTTTCTTCAGGATAAAATAGTTGGGTGTGTGGAAATCGCTCTGAAGAATTACAGATCTGTTTAAGTGTAAAGTTGCCTGTTATTACTGTGTCCAGTTCTGGGCTGAAGTCGGCGGATCTGGAGTTTGCAGATGAAGGGGAGGAGAGGTTTCAGGCGCAGATGGAAGACAAGGGTCAGGCCACACAGCTGGATGTCATCGACACTGCGAAAACTGGGCAGAGTTCAGTCTCCGGAGCCAACCTCAGCGGTAGCCCACACACACACACACACGCTGCTTTATACACAGAAACACCTGGTTGGTACGCTGTTCACCAGAGCTGCACTGAAAATACTCCTAAATTATTCTTATGTTGTGTTTTTGCTGAATGAGTGAAGTTTGTTAAGATGTCCTGATTAGAGAAACTGCACTGTATAGTACTCGTTACACTCCAGTTTAGGATGTGAATGTTTAGATGGCAGCGACTTCTAGTGGTTCTATTGCCCTGGTTTTGAGTTTGTCTCAAACAAAGGGTAAGACTGGTGATAGTCACGCCAGCACTGAAAGTACTGCTGCCACAAATGCTCACTAGAGACCAAAATGTGGATTAATCCGCAGTGGAAAATAGTCCCCAACAAATGCACTGTTTCTTTCTGTTTGTTTGAACAAGGCTAATGTGGCCATCTGTGTTAGGACATTACTGGGCCTTTTTTAAACAATGACACTACAAATGTGTTTGTGAATTTGTTTTGTTGGGGTCTACACATGAGATTTGACAAGATATATGTAGAATAAAAGCAGAATTAATCTTGTTTTAACCGAGGTAGTGTCTAATTAACTAGTCTGTTGAGCTATTGAACTTGTCCTGTACTCTGCCGCCTAGAAGTAATTTAAATCCCACATCCTAAGCACAGTGACAGTGGGGTTGGAGAGTTCACTCATGTTCACATTACTGGGACATGATCAAGTAATCATGTTAGTTCAGTTCCTGTGTTTACTTAATTCATGAGTGTGAACTGTAAAGAGTTTTTATGAAACCTACTCCAAACCCCAGGAAGCATAAACGGCAGCTCAGCCAGAAACCACACACTAAGTCAGGCTGCAGTGTGAAGATGTGGCGTGTTGATGAAACACCTCCAGCTTCTGGCTGACTCTGTTTTCTGTGACAGGTTCCATCATCCTGCCAAAGGTGCAGCTGGCCGCTTCTGTCCCCAAAGGTAAAAACGACTAATACAGCACTGGACCAGAAATGTAGCTATTGAGGAAATGTCCAATAAGTATTGACTGTGTGTAGGAGCACATTTAACTAGGCTGGGTTGTCAGCTTCAGCTGTTGCAGGGCCATTGCAGTCATTTATGTTAAAGCTGCCCGGGGCTGCTTTTCCTTCCTCATAAGATGATTTTTTTTTTCCAAAAGTGTTTTAAAACCTTGCATTGTTTACATCCATGTTGACGAGTGACAGCGCTTCATGTTTGCTGTTTTTGCTGGCACACTGTAGCTCGTGGTAACCACCTGTTGATCAGTGGAATGATGTGAAACCACTGGCTGGATGTACGCATCACCTATGCACAAGAGCAACTAAACAGGGACCCAATTATATAAAATTGTGTAGTGCTATTAGAACTAAAGCTCCACAGGGAACCAGATGTCATCCTTCAGACTATTGATATAAACGTTATTGTTTGTAGAAAAGTGGCCCTGGTGAAAATGCTGGTGAATTTGTTTTCAGCCAATTTCTTCTTTGTCCCTGGATCGGA
>NW_018128069.1:411804-426770 GCF_001952655.1 Monopterus albus
GGTGTAAACAAGTTGTTGGCTGGATGGGATCAGACATCACTTTGACTGCAGTGGATTATCTGTCTGCAGCAAGTTCCACGTCTCATGGAAAGAAAAAGAAAATGAATGATTTACCACTTGTTGCAGTAACACCCAAGGTGGTCCCTTAAACTGAGAGGACTTGATCATCAGAGCCTGCGAGTGAATGAAGTGCTACACCGACGACATGAGCGACATGTCTAGTGTAACAACCATCTCTCTCCTTTCTTGATGCAGATCCCTGTACCCTCCCACAGGACATTGGCAGCTGCCAGAACTACGCCTTGATGTGGTTCTTCGACAAGAAGGAGAGTAAGTGTTCTCGCTTCTGGTACGGCGGGTGCGGCGGCAACGAAAACCGCTTTGAGACACGGAGGGAGTGTGAGAACCTTTGTCAGCTGAAGAGGCCAGGACCAAGAAGATATCTAACGAGACGGCGCCGGATGGGCTTGAGAAAACTGTCAGCTGGCACCAAACAGGAATCACAAAAACCTTAAAAACACATGTTTGAGGAAACCACCAGGTGGCATTACCCACAGCTGAGTCTGTTCTGGTACTGTTAAACTACCAACTGTTCCAGTAGTTACTTGGCTTTCTGTCCTGAATATGCATGTTGTTTTTTTCTGAAAAGACGACCTTATTTTGTGAATTCCTGTTGGAGCTTTGTTTTACTGGTGTTTTACCAGTCAGGAGTTTTGTTTGTCATTGATTCCACCTTTAATGTATCTAACCAATGACCTACAGGGACTTCACTGTGAACCTTCTTTCAGGTGCTATTTTCGCCACTGGTCAGCTTTCTTTTTGAGCAGGTGAACATGTGGTTCATCTGAAGTAAGATTTCTGCACTAACAGATTTTGTACACATTTTTATTAAAATGTTTATTACTGAAAATACTACACAACTCAGTCTGTCAGTATCATACAGTGTTTGTCCATATGGATATCCCACAAAGGAACTGACGCAGCCTTGAGAAGCAGTTAACGTGATTAAAATAAAGGCATGGTATTCCCTCCAGGCCAAACATTTTAATAATCCCTCAGTGGTCCTGAATCACTGCACTAGCCTGTCAGGGTTTCTTTCCTTCTCCCCTGAGCTGATAATGTCTCTATGAACCTGCGTGGAGCATCAGAAACCCCTGTGGTGTTCTGGTTACATACAGTAACTGACATGTTTTGCTTCTGTTTGAGGATTGTGCAGGTTATTAATCAAATAAGACGGGAGGAAACAAATATCTTGATATATAATGCTTTGTTGGTTACACAGCATCAGGCTAAAACATGACACACAGTCATTTTATTAGGAACCACTGAGTCAGTCCAACCCAATAGTCCTCCAGTAAGTCCTCCTCCATGAAGGGGATGACATTCAGACTGTTCCACAGAAGTGCTGGTTCACCTGTGTGATCACTGTGGAGGCTGCAGGTTGTGCTGCTGTCTAGCTGGACTGTGTTATACTGACAGGTGTTTCTGTTGTTTTGTCCACTGCATTTATCCCAAAGTGGCTATGCAGGACTGTTGGATTAGACTGACTTAGTTTTAGCTAGGTGGACCTATAAAACTGCCAATGGAGAGTATAGAGCAGATTTATAATATCTAACCAAAATAATCTGTAGTTTATAGCAGATCCAGGCATTTTCATCTGCCACGAGGTGGCACCACTGACTTATCACTGAGCAAACCGAGTGCTAGTGCAAGTGTCCGCACAGTGGAGAGCTGCTACAAATCCTTTGGTAGCACAGTGGGCTGGTATTAGGTACAGTATATGTGTGTAGTAATATTTGCAATTTACTGGCTCACTTGTGTAAAACCTCAAAGTGTAACTTTAGTTTGCAGGTTTTCTCTTTCTTTTTCATCACCTGTCTTTCCTGACACAGCTGGATGCTGTTCTGACCACCAAACTAAGATCTCTGCAGACGGCCTGTCACCAATCTCCCATGCAACTATAAATGTTTGTATATCACTGAGGAGTCAAACTTGGCCCTGTTGTATGATAAAACCTTTGCAAGTCAGAATTAAACAGCTTTCTATTCTCCTCCTAGTAACTGGCACTTGCCTGTTTTTGAGACATTAAATTATCTTTAGGTCAATAGAAGGAAATTAATAATCTGTTCAGTAAATGACAGTATTAATTGTTTTTTCTTCGATTATTGTTTATCGTGTTAGACTCCTTCCTGTTAAAGCCTGAACTTGTTTCAAACCCACATTCAGATTAGTGAAACCTTGATTTCACCCCCCACCCACCTGTCAAGACCACACCAGACCAGGTGTAAATCAAAAACCACTTTTGTACATCTAGACTTGTCAAATCTGGACCACATTAACCCAGAAAGTCATTTACAGTAACACCCACTTCCCGATTAGTCAGACCTTTATGGATTCTGACAAACAGAATAAAGGTCAACTCCACAGCTTTTTACCAGTCGGTCTGGGTCCAGATCAAAACTCGCTGTATAATATTTAAATAGCTCAACAATAAGTGCGGCGGCTCAGGGCTGTGATTTTCTCTTAACTTCCTTAATGCTACCTCTGTCTTTCCAAAGTCCTGGCTGTGGCACAAAAGAAATTCCTTTAAATTAATTTTGTTCTGAAGTTTGTCTTATAATCTCTGGTGTGGCTGAAGTGCCAGGTTATATAACCTGGCATAGCTGCATTCTCCAGCTCCTGAACTCCATGGACAGTTTTTCTCAGTGGCGCTTCCTTCATTCCAGTGAGAACTGGCTGCACATGCTGGAACCACGTGCTGGAACCACAACAGCTCCACAGTGTTCTACAGTTTTGAGTTCACAAGGATTTAAAGTTTTTTCCTGGCAGAGCTGTGGACACAACAAAAGTAATGTACTGACACAACTGTATGTGACTTTTTGATCTTAATGGATCAAATTATATTGCAAATTTGTGTGAGACAAATTTTGTTTTGTTGTGCTACAGCTGTGTTTCTGTAATGGATGTATATGCTGAAGAGTCTTCTGGGGGCTCACACGTGTCACATGACCTGCAATATCAACTCTGCTGCTCCAGCACAGCCACCTGCTCACCTGAGGACCCATACGTCTCCCTGGACAGAGGTAGGTCACTTTGGTTAGTCATCTTTACTCTGCTGGATGTGGAGGACAGGATTCAGAGACTGGTGACAGACACACTACTTAATCTATTTGACATAGCTGGCCCTGTTAGAGCTCCAAATCCTCTTCATCCTTTTGGGGAATCCTGAACTTTGTTTTGGTTTTATTGAGAACAGGAAATCAGAGTGGAGCTGATGGTGCCAACATAGCTCAGGGGTTGGCACTTAAAAGACGGTTATATAACACTAAAGTAATTCAGCTATTGTTGAGACTACCAGCAGCAGACGCTTCAGTTAGTAAATCAGCAACATCACAGGCATCATGGGGTAAATACTGTAGGTCAGAAGTCATTGGCCACAGAAGCTACGGAGCATTAGGGAGCCCACTTGATGTACATCCAAAGCAGATGATGAGCAGAGTGGAGAGGCACAGACGGTGGAAATCTTGGATTCATATGTTTCACCCTGTTCAAGCAATCCACCGTTCTGACAATGATAAAGACTGTAGACATGTGTGAGATCCCAAAAATATAACTGGACCAGAGTGTTGGCAGAGTGTTTGTGTCTGTTCAGCCCAAACATATCAGCTCCGACTGTTTGTGTTCTGTCTCTGACTAATCTCTGAAATCAGCAGAAAGTTCACTTCTTTCTGTTATCTCTCAGCGTCTCCCCTCTGTCCTCGATTGTGAAACAGATTTATAAAGCCACAGGATAAACACAGACTTCCTCCTAAAGCTGAAATGGTTTCATCTTTGCCTCACTGACTTTGCATGGAGATGCACAGCCTCACAAACAGTGCCAGATGCTGTTAGGATTCCATGGTGAGTTTGATGACAGTCTGACCAGTGGAGGTGGAGATGTGGTGAGGAGACAGTGACCCCAGCTGTGATCAAGCAGACTGAACAGTGGTAACACCCCCACAGTCTTAGTGATCAGTTAAAACCTCCAAGATGAAATAAACTGCTTTAACAAACCCCAACCCCATGAAATCTGCAGCTTATCGCCTGGATTCAATTGAAGTTGTCTGAGGGTGTGAACATTCAGTGTCACAGAGCATCAGTACTGTTTCTGGTGAACTGTCATTTTTTTCCTGCACATTATTCACTGTAAGTAATGTTTTTCTTGCGAGGGCAGTGTCCAGGAAGTAGTAAAACCAGCATGAGTAGGAAGCAGGGTTTAAAATCCTCTTTTATATCACAAAATCTCTTCACAGTGTAATATTGAAAATGAAGATAAAGTACAAACGGACACAACAGCCAACTAGGACAGAAATCAAGGCATCTTATCACACTGATGTGTATAGTCAGTGCAGTGCAGTGCATGTCAGTGATATTCATACAAATCCTTATTAACAAAGGTCTGACAGGCCCAGAGAGGTGACGTTAAGAGATGGTGGAGAGGAACTCGTATGGGGAAAAGTCTCAGACAGTCCACACAGACCAATCTTGAATCAAAGTTTAAAATGAACATTTCTAGTCATTTTACTCATTCATGTTTCTTTGGGACATATTTAAACCTTTAGTGTGTGCACTGTTGGCTGCCTAAAATGAGCAGTATGTTTCAGTTTTTTATAGATGACACATGGACACAGCGGTCGGCAGAATAATGAAGACTGAGGATAATTGCTTGTTGCAGCCCAAACTGTTGCTTTAAATTAACTTTTCCAGCTTGACCTATTGTAGTTCTTGGCCTGAAAGTCGGTGGATATACAGAGAGGGTATGTGTGGGCTTCTAGAAACGGTTGTTGCCTCAGAGGGGTCATGATGGTGAAAGAATATTTCACAGAGTGGGCTGCTGTTCATTCCCTTCAAATGATTCCAGTTCACTGCACTTTTATCAGAAGGCACATTACTCCTCCAGTTTCACTGGAATGAAGTTACAGGAAGAACATTTGGATTTTTATGGCTGTAACTGAAGTGATTCAGAGCTGAAGCAGCCAAAAGCAGCAGCAGTCAGGGGCTGTTGGAGAAATTATCCTCTAAATGAATACTTTTTTCACACATATTGCTAGTTTATGCTCCAGAATGGCCACTTAGCGTTATCATGATGTAGGTCTGTTTGTGTGAGTCCACAGACACCTACATGTGTCCGATGCATTGTGTTGGTGTATTTTCTTACACTGCAGAGCTCTGGGACAGTTTAAATCTTAGTAAGCAATATGGAAAGATTCACACTCCTGAATCCCAGTGTCTCATCAAGTAATATCAGGTAGCCAAAATACCCACGTGATGACAAAACACTGAAGAGCTGCTAACGATGAAACAAGGACAAATCTATTACATTTACAAAAGTTACAGTGTGAAAACTGTGAAAGAAAGTGAACTTTTGCATCACACCTTGAATCTGTAAGCTCTGCAAGTTGTACAGGAAATGCTCTTATGACCAAAATGTACACGTCCACTGATGATGTTCGACACCCGGGGTCCCTCTCTGTCTCTGTCTGTGTGCAGGTTTTTGTCAAATGCCAGACCACACCAGATCCTGAGCCTTTAAATCCTGTTGAACTCATGGGAGGATGCATGACATGAAAGGAAAATTGTCATATTTTTGTTAATTAACCACAAACTTGCAATAGTAAATAACTGGCCCAAATATAAGGTGACCCCCCCCCACCACCTTTCCCAACATCTGATTCTAAGCTCCCATTAATCTAAGAAGAAGAGTCTTTTCTCTCTCAAGTCAAACATGAAATACAGTGGCTAAACCCACCTAGTAAATCACATTCATGCTTCATATATGTACATGTAACAGCTGTGATTCTTGGGTGTTGGATGGTTTTTCTCTGGTTCAAACAGTAAAGAGAGTTTTCAGTAATCAGAAATTCAGACCCTCCTGCAGGTTAAACTGGGCCAGCCAGACAGTTTTAGTGCTGAGAGAATCAGAAAGGTTCACTGTGGACAGACGAGACAAGCCTAGCAACACTCGGGCTGCAAATAGCAGCCCTCGCTGTAGCAGATACACTATATTGCCAAAAGTATTCGCTCGCCTGCCTTCACATGCAAATGAACTTGAGTAACAACCAATTCTTAATCCATAGGGTTTAATATGATGTTGCCCCACCCGTTGCAGCTATAACAGCTTCAACTCTTCTGGGAAGGCTGTGCACAAGGTTTAGGAGTATGTTAATGGGAATTTTTGAACATTCTTTCAGACGCGCATTTGTGAGGTCAGACACTGATGTTGGATAAGAAGGCCTGGATCGCAGTCTCCGCTCTGATTCATCCCAAAGATGTTCTATCGGGTTGTGGTCAGGACTCTGTGCAGGCCAGTCACGCTCTTTCACACCAAAGTCACTCATCCATGTCTTTATGGACCTTGCTTTGTGCACTGGTGCGCAGTCATGTTGGAACAGGAACAGGCCATCCTCAAACTGTTCCCACAAAGTTGGGAGCCTGAGATTGTCCAAAATGTCTTGGTATGCTGAGGCATTAAGAGTTCCTTTCATTGGAACTGAGGGGGCAAGCCCAACTCCTGAAAAACAACCCCACATCATAATCCCCCCTCCACCAAACTTTACACTTGGCACAATGCAGTCAGAAAAGTACTGCTCTCCTGGCAACTGCCAAACTCAGAATTGTCCATCGGATTGCCAGACAGAGAAGCACGACAGACTGGGATGTGTTTAAAGCTGCAGCCACCTCAGAGGACTTTTCTGTCAACGTACAGGATTATGCTGAGTATGTGACCGGATACATTAGTACCTGTATCAACAACATTGTGCCTACCAAGTCATGAGGTTTCCCAACCAGAAGCCCTGGATAAACAGTCAGGTACGCCACATGCTACGTGCTCGCTCTGAGTTGTTGTCGTTCACAGTCGCTTCCACTTTGTTATAATACCACTAACATTTGACTGTGGAATATTTTGTAGCGAGGAAATTTCACGACTGGACTTATTGCACAGGTGGCATCCTATTACGGTACCACGCGTACCACTGAGCTCCACCATCATGACCCCTCTAAGACATATCACTGAGCTCCTGAGAACGACCCATTCTTTCACAAATGTTTGTAGAAGTGGTCTGCATGCCTAGGTGCTTGATTATATACACCTGGAACCATGGAAGTGGTTGGAACACCTGAATTCAATGATTTGGGTGGGTGAGTGAATACTTTTGGTAATACAGTGTGTATATATACAGTATGTGGTGAATGTGTAGTTGTCTCATTGTTGAATATAAAACAACCCCGATGTTTTCAAAGTTAATTTCCAGACAGAATTTCAGGCCAACACTAACTATTCAGTACCTTGTTAAAACGTTTTTACAAATGTTTACAGTAGTCTCTGCTAAGAAAAAAGCACCAACTCTTGTAATAGTTCCTAGTGTGGTGCGCAGTCACAGGTAAAGAGCCCGAGACCTGAGGGAGAGGCAGCACAAGCACCTCAGAGCTCGCTGTAACAGTTTGTGTGAGACACACTGAGCTGTCATCTGCAGCAGGAACAATGTCTGAGCCTCATGGACGCCACCGTTTCCTCCATCGAAGCGCAGGGTCCAAGGTTGGATACCTGAAGTATATGAGGGGCCCAGCTGTGGAAGAGAGGCTTTCCAGTGGAAACACAGAGTCAGCTGATAACATGAGATGAAGAGCTTTAAAACTTGAACAGGCAACCTGTTTGGTTTGGTTCATTTGCACTGGTCTAACCGTTGCCATTTAAACAGTGGTGTGGATAAAAGCCGTCTGGAAAGGACAAACAGTGAGTTACTGCAAATCTCAAAATACAAGTCTCCTTTTGTCCTGTCTCTATCTGTCGACCATTATTTTTGACAGAGTCTGAGGAGCTGCAGGGTTGATGGGAGCTCTTTGGTCTTTGCCCAGGACTTTACACAGAAATCTGTTTCTCAGAGACTTAGTGACTGTTATAGTAGCAAATTTCTTCATGTTTTGAGTTGAGTGCAAAGTGACACTGCTAATCCCTTTGCAACTAATTCCACTAGGTTTCAGCCTCAGACAGTGTGAGAGTTAGTTATTGTTTGAAAAACAATGCTGTGCGTTTGATAAGGGTGCAGAAGAGTGTGTATGATGGAGAGATGAAGACTGCTGCAGAAGAAATGGATGGGAAATAGAAAGAGAAAAGGAAAAGAAGGGTGGATAGAGAAGGACACAGAGGAGAATGAGACAGGGAGGAAATAAGACATTTGAGGACAGCATGAATTAAAGAAAAATTAAAGAAGCAGCAGAGAAAGGAAAAGAGAAAAGGTGGAGACGTAAGGAAAGAGCGAGAGTCACTGGTACATCATCAACAGTAATGTGCTCCTGAGAACTGTGGTGCTGTGGCACTGACACATGAGTAAAGGGTTTCTTGTGTCCACCTCTGCAGCAGAGTGTCCAGACCAGGGGGAGGAGTGGCCAGCAGGGAGGTGTTCCTGCAGAGATGAGCCTGCACCTCCCTACATGGCAGTGGGACTTGCGTCTTCTGCGTGCAGAGGGTGCGGACGCAAAGCGACACATCTGTAAGTGACTCTCCTCACTGCTGTGCATGAATTAAGACTAAATGGAAAAACAGAATGCTACCAGGGAGAGAGACATATGAACTGATTGTTACCTGACTCACCTTTAGCTCTGCAGGTGGTTTTAATGCAGACCTGCTGGGGAGTGGATTTCTCTTGTGTTATGCACAGTATATATACAAATTCTCTTTTAGTTCACTCTGTGGTCATTAATATAGAAACTAAATGTAGCTGTTCCAACCTGTGTAGTAATTGATTAATGCACATTTGAGCTTCATCTCAATACAAGAATGCATGTGAATAGGATTGGTCGCGTGTTGTTGGTTCTTAGCCTGTTAACTTGTACATATTCTGTCATTTTGACGAGCTTTAAAATACCTTGCCTGTAAAATATGCAGAGCAACAGTAGCTGAGTTTAAAAAGTACTATGGTAAATTGAATGAAGTACAGCAAAATAGAAATAAGGAGGAGTACCTCAGATATGTTTAAGTACAGTTGAATAAGCCAGTGTGATGAGACGTTTTATGGTGTGCATACATGTTTCTATAGCTGTTGACCATTTTGGCACACTGACCATGTTTACCGTTGTTTGTAAGCTACCTCTCTTTTAATCTCGAAGGAACATTTAGACAGAAATGTGTCTGTCAGGTTGGAGCTGTTTATTCACTCTGTGCTTTTATTACTGATCACTATGAACGGCTCCACCTTTCTGCACCGTTTTTCTGCCAGTGTTCCTCCTTTAGGCAACTTCACCTGCAGCCACACAAACACCTGGTCAGGACGTTTTAGCAGTGGGGCCATTTAGCTCTGGCCAGCAGCAGCCTGTTTTTTCAACTGTTTTCATTATCTGTTAATCTGTCGATTATTTTCTAGATTCATAGTTTTATAAATGAAAATGTAAATTTAAAGAAGAAAATATGAAAAATGCCTCTCGTAAAGTCTCTGAAGCCAAGTTGATTTGGTTTAACTGCCCATAAGTTGGGGCAGCACGGTGGCATGGTGGTTAGCGCTGTTGCCTCACAGCGAGAAGGTTATGGGTTCATGACCTTTCTGTGCTGTTGCATGTTCTCCCCGTGTTTGCGTGGGTTCTCTCCGGGTACTCCGGCTTCCTCCCACAGTCCAAAGACATGCCCCCTTAGGTTGATTGGTGACTCTAAATTGCCCGTAGGAGTGCATGTGTGCATGTGAGTGGTTGTTTGTCTGCGTGTTAACCCTGCAATGGACTGGCGACCTATCCAGGGTGTTCCTCGCCTTTGCCCGATTGCCCTTTGCCCCTCCCACACAACCCCATATGGGACTGAGCGGTATGGAACATGAATGAATGCCCACGAGTTTAAAACCCCCAAATATCCAGTTTTAATGTTTTGGATAAGGGGGAAAAAAGGAAACCCTTGGCACTTGCAAACTTCCTGAAGTCCACTGTCATCTCCACTGTTTTGAACTTGTTCAGCTCCAGGTTGTTGCGGCTACACCACAGGACCAGCTGCTCAACCTCCTGTCTGTAGGCTGACTCATCACTGTCTCGGATGAGACCAATGACTGTTGTCTCATCAGCAAACTTTAGGAGCCTGACAGAGGGGTCCTTCGAGATGCAGTCGTTGGTGTAGAGTGAAAACAGCAGAGGGGAGAGCACACATACTTGAGGGGCGTCTGTGCTTATTGTCCAGGTGCTTGATGTGGTTTTCCCCAGCCTCACCTGCTGCTTCCTGTCTGTTAGAAAGCTAGTGATCCACTGACAGGTGGGGGCAGGCACAGTGAGCTGAGTCAGTTTGGAGTGGAGGATGTCTGGGATGATGGTGTTGAATGGCGAGCTGAAGTCCACAAAGAGGGCCCGTACATAGGTCCCTGGGGAGTCGAGGCGTTGCAGGATGTAATGCAGTGTCATGTTCACTGCACCGTCCACTGACCTGTTTGCCCGATAGGCGAACTGCAGGGGGTCCGGCAGGGGGTCTACAATGTCCTTCAGGTGGGCCGACACCAGTCTTTCAAAGGACTTCATAACTACAGATGTCAGGGCGACAGGTCTGTAGTTGTTCAGTCTACTGATGGAGGGTTTCTTGGGTTTACCCCACCATGAGTAAAAATTTAGGATGTGATTTTAACATGGTTGTTACAGTAAATGACCAGCCTGTGTTTGTAATGTTTGCAGAATTAAGGATTTCTGATCTTCAAGATGAAAAAGAATTCGGGTGAAAAGAGAAGGTTTGACTTCAGTAGCGCTCTGTTTGCATATTCTAAAAAAACTTAGAAGAAGGCATCTGGATGTAGTTTTAGGTAGAAGACATTTCACCTCTCATCCAAGAGGCTTTATCAGTTTTGCCTAACTGGTGGTGAGCAGGAGGTATTTATCTCACGGGGTGGGGTTTCTGTCCCTGATTCAGCCTTGATGTGTTAGAGCCAGTGCTGATTCTCTGAACTTCTTCTGAATGTGTAAATCTTTCTCTGCCTCGTATCTTGACTTGTTCTCACCTTGGAAACTGTTTGCACCCACTCCATGGTTTTGTCATTGATGAGCGTCCATACTTGAAGCAGCTCTGCTTAGTTTAAAGACCCGCTGTCAGACTTTGCTGTACAGCCCCCATCCACACCCTCCGCCCCACCCGTCATTTTCAGCTCATCTGTTTCCTATTCAGCTTTTTGCAGTTCTCCCTAAACAAAAGTCCCTGCAGTGCTCATTATGTACTGCTCCTATAGGGATCTGACAGATGTCTGTGCTTCTCTGCAGCGATTTTTATCTTGGTTTAGTCATTAGGCCTGAAAGTCTTAGAAATCTGCTGTCTAACCATATAGTTACTCTAGATGACATAGCTCTGGCCTCCAGTACTGCTGTGAGGAACCTTGGAGCCGTTTTTGACCAGGCTATGTCTTTTAAGTCACACATAAACCAAGCCTCTAGAACTGCCTTTTTCACCTGCCAAAATCAGGAGCATCCTGTCTCAAAGTGATGCTGAAAAACTGGTCCATGCATTTGTTACTTCCAGGCTGGACTACTGTAACTCTTTACTATCAGGATGTCCCAATAATTCCCTAAAAAGCCTCCAGTTAATCCAAAATGCTGCAGCCAGAGTACTGACAGGAACTAGCAAGAGAGATCATATGTCTCCCATATTAGCTTCTCTCCACTGGCTCCCTGTAAAATTCAGAATAGAATTTAAAATCCTTCTCCTAACATACAAAGCCCTTAATGACAAGGCTCCATCGTATCTTAAAGACCTCATAGAGCCTTATTGTCCCTACAGAGCACTTTGCTGTCAGAGTGCAGGTCTGCTTGTGGTGTTAACAGTGTGCACCACATGTGCACAGAATGTGTTTCTGTGATAATGTGAACAGGGCTTAACTGTGATTAGATCTGTCATGGTTTAAATCCTACTACATGAGGTGTTTACATTGTTGTCGTCCTGTGTGAATATCTCTGCTCCGCTGCAATGTGTGTGTGTGTGAGTGAGAGAGCGCTGAGTGGGGCCTTTTTTGGGCAGAGTTTACGTTTCTAAATGAACAGTCATTATTAGCGAGAGTCAGCTGATGCAGGAACCAGTCTGATGGTCAGATTAGGATAAGGATCGCTGAGGTTTTGGTATGCAGGTCACTCCCCTTAGATACTTCTTCGTACTTTGGAGACTCTGTCTTGTCATTTATTTTTTTTAGTGGCCTGATGTCCACCACCTCCCTCAGCTGATTGCACTTGTTTCTTGTATTCCCTAGAAGCCTTTTCACACCCTGCAGACATGAAACTTGGCACTGGTTTGTACCCTGTCCTGTCTGCTAGTGTCCAGCCAACATTTTATTTAGGAAGTAGCACCTCACATGTAAACAGTGTTTAACTTTTTTGATTTATCACTTTGACAGAACATATAGACATGAGTCGGCCGGACTGTACTGCTGTTTTTTTTATGTAGTAGTGTGATTGTGACACAAAGAGACTGAGTTAAGAATAGCTAAGGATCACTCAGACTTAAAATTCCATCAGATCATGGCAGCAATGCATTCTGGACCATGTCCTGCTCCTCTGGCTGCAGACGTGACTTTGCTGCTCCACTGCGATGAATCATTGTGTGTGGACCGGTAAGGTTTTAGTGTCTGTTAGAAACTGTCCTCACCAGGAAAAGAACAGCACTGGTTTTCACATCTCTAGTGTGGCTCGTCTGGTCCAGTTCATGTTTCCCATGGAGTTAATATGATGTTGCACAAACTGAGATGTTACACATTAGCTGTCACATTAGATCTAGGTGACTGACCTGGTGTCACCACGAGCTCCTGCTGGTATCGTGAGACTGCAGATGGACCACATGTTGGGAATAAGGAGAGGCAGCCACAGTGGGTCTCATTCAGACTGTAAACTGAGAGAACCACATGCAGTGTCTGTTAGTGTACTAGTGTAAACATCGGCCCACACAGACAGATGAGCCTGTCGCTGGTTCAGCTCGCATCTGGCTGATAACTGAAGTATTTGTTCCTATTTATCTGGTCCAAGGTTGGATCTTTGGGGAGGAAGTAGCCATTCCACTTCTGTATAAACTCTCTGCTCACACTCATGGATCAGCACCCGGACTTTGGAAAGGACTTAGTGTGAAGGAAAAATGAAGGAGTTCTTTCAAAATCCAAAATTGCAGTATTAGGTCAAAGTGTTTATTTGTCATATGCACAGTTAGGAAACGTGTTTCCCTGTACAATGAAATTCCTTCTTTGCCGTCCACATGAATGCCACACAATAAAAATGAAATATAAAGTAGATAAATAAGTAACACTAAATCTAAGGCACTTTAAGCAGCAAATGCAGAGATATAATAAAAATATAAGAATATAATAAGAGAATGTATGCTACATGGGAGCAGCATGTGCAGCAGTCAATGTGCAATTATGCATGTGCAAACTGAGAATGTAAACAGTACAACACGTATTTCCTGGTAACAAACTCCTCAGCTGTTTAGGAGTCTGATTGCAGAGGGAAAGAAAGAGTTTTTCAGTCTGGAGGTCCTACACTTCTGAACTTGCGGCCAGAGGTTAGGGAGACGAACAGTCCGTGCTGGGGGTGGGTGGGATCTTTGAGGATGGAGGCGACTTTTCTACGCACCCTGCGGTGGTAAATGCTCTGCAGAGAGGGCAGTGGAGTCCTGGTGATCTTCTCCACAGTCTTTACCACTCTCTGCCAGCACTCTGCAGAGAGTTAGTTGGAGTGGCAGTGCTCACAATGGAAAAACTCCAAGTACAAGTAATACTAGGCACATTAATAGGCAAGCAGTAGTGGCAGTAATGGAAGGCTTCTCAAATTCAGTGCAAACTCATTCAACATTTGTTTGTTGTATTTATTTTTGCTAAAATGAATTTAGTTTCTTCGTCAGAAGGGCGCTCTACTGCAGCACATGTAGTTGAAGCAGAAAACTATCATCGGTTCAGTTTTGCATCTTTGCTTAGTCGTTTGGTCTCTGTGCAGTTTGACATTGTCTTTTTAATCTCTTCTGTATATTTGTCATGTTTTTATTCTCCATTCCTTTCAAGGTGACTGTAAAGTATATATTTGCAACAGCTTCAGTATGTGAATGTTGCTATGGAGATAAATTTGCTTTGGAGGTATTAGCAATAGAAACAGTAGTATCACAGGGTAGGTGCAGTAGCAGTACGAGTTACAATAGTGATAACAGCAGTAGTCTGAAGAGCAGCAGTGGGACTGTGTCTGTGTACGAATGCTTCTGTTTATTTACCTTTTTTGAAATTCTTTGAAGTCCAGTGATGCACTTTCATTGGTTTTGTAAAAAGAGAAACCGTGCACACACTGAATAAGCAAAGCCTTCAAGAACAGGTTTATTACGAGCTGATGCAAAGCGACGTGCCGACCAACATGGTGTTCGTCAGACACTTGTCTAGTTGAAATGTTGCATTGTGTCAGTCCATGATAAATCTGTTCTTCGAGATCTTGCTTATTCAGTGTGCACACAGTTTTCTCTTTTTTTTCCTTCACTGTTTATTTTTATCCTGTACCCAGTGTGAGTTGGATGTGCACACTTCTGCCTCTGTTACCTTTGTGTGATTGTGTCATATACATCAGAGTTGAATCTATATTTTAGTAATTAAAGTCCAGTAGTTATAACAGTAGCATCGGTATTCATCTATGTGGTTTTGATGTCTATATTTTATTGTGTGCTCCAGGATCCTCGGCCTCCTGTCCTTCTCCTGAAGTGTCTTTGAGCCGGACACCGATTCTGTGCCAGGTAACGCATTAACACAGGCTGATAGTTGCAGCTGTGCGGCCCAACGGCCCCCACCGCTGTGGTGGTAAGTGTCTGACATTTGTTTGGCTTCTCTCTCCACCTCTGCGGATTCATAACGCTCATACACGCACATCCATCTCTTGAAATCAGCCATAAACCTCCCTGACTGATGAACTCGTCACCAGGAACTTGTTGCGTTCATGTCACAGTGGATCTTCATTTGTGACTGAAG
>NW_018128069.1:426794-431320 GCF_001952655.1 Monopterus albus
TGAGGCCTGTCATGTGAAAGCAATGTGACTCTGTGGGTCTGCAAGCTGTAGTCTGGTTTAAATGCTGTAAACAAAACTGGAAAATCAGCTTCAGCTCCAGCTTGTCTTCTGTAGCCACTGACATGATCAGATTTCCCTGAAACCCCAGAGGTACTCTGGATTCAGTTTGCAGCTACCAGAGCTTTGGCTTGTCTTCTTCTTCTGTATTTATCTGGTCTGATTAGTGGCAGAGCTGGTCAGATGTGAGTAGTTGTTGTTTGGTGTAGTTCTCACTCTCCCATGAAGTGCCACCATGCAATGAAAGCCCAGACAATTTTAACAAGGCTGAGCTGTCAGTCACCAAAACTGTATGAAGCTTCCCATGTGGTCTGGCATCTATGTTAGCAGGTCCTCAGGGATCAGATGTTAACATCTGGTTGTGTATCTCATCACATCTCTGTCATCAGATTTGACACAGTTAATTATTTGTCTGTAATGTTCTCACAATACAGGTGTTATGAGTCAATATACTGCAATGCTGTAAACAAAGTGATTTAGTGAGATTTTTTTATCTAATTGTAGAAAATCTGTCATAAAATATGCAACACGTCACCATATGCATAAAACCTCCTGTCAAAAAGTTTTTATTTTGTCATTCAGTCAGAAAAGGGATTGCATTTGCCACAGTCCCTATACGTGAACTAAAAATGTATGCTGTTTTTGAGAAGCGATACAGTAACGCAAAGCAAAATATTGACTCACAACCAGCTTCCTTCACCATTCTGTCAGGATGCTGCACACTGTCTACTACCTCCTACTGACAGATGCACAGGTGCAAAATACTTCTGTTCACATGTTACACTATTTTTCTTATTTTCATTCATGTCAAAGTGTCCTTGGGCAAGACACTGAACCCCCAAGTTGCCTGTGTGATGGCGGCACGTATGTACGCAGCGGTCTGGGGCCCTCAGCTCCAGACTTTCGTTGTACGTGTCGCAGTGTTACAATGACAATAAAATAGAGATTCTTCTTCTTCTTCTTCTTCTTGTTTTCCATCCAGCCTTGGACTCCACAGTGTAGGGAGACCTGCTCCAAACATCAGCTCTATACACTGAAGTAACAAATTCCTCAGCACCGGGGTCAAATGTGTGCTCCCAAGATGTGACTCAAACTGTTGAGCTCGAGGTAATCTCGGCCTCTTCCTGGCTCAGCTTGGTTTTGGATTTATGCTCTTCTCATTAAAAGAGCTTTGTGAATTTTAACAGCATGATTGTTGTGACCTAAAGCTGATACAGGGCAGAGCTCAGCTGACTATTCAGGTTAGGGTTCAAACAGCAGAGTTCAGGCTCTGGATAAACCACTGTCAGTCTGTCTGGGCAGCAGAGCTCCCCTCAGCCTTCAGCCGACTTCCAGAGAGCCATCTGGACTCCTCAGCATTATCAGTGAGAGGAAATCCATAAGGCTTTCCAACACTTTTCGGTCAGTCCTGTGAGCCTCACTTTGGACTGATGCTCTAAACAACAAGGCTCCTCATCCTTTAACATCAAATGCTCCAGCTCCAGAGCTGAGCCAGCTATAACTTTGACTAAACAAGTTGGAGTGAAGCCTGGAGTGCCGTGTTTTCGTGATGCGTAAGCAATGTAGAGATGCTGGTTTCCATCAGCCTGTCATGGAACACTCTGCTCTGATTGTCTTGACATCCTGCATATTAGAGTGGACCCCATTCCCTCCACTCACAGGGCCTCAGCCACTTGGCGGCTGATTAAACAGACTTTACCATGTTTGTAGGGGCGCGGTGTCTGTGCGCACATGTAAATACATGTACACGCACAGATGGCTTGACACGTTTGCATAAACAAAGGTATATACATACAGTCCAACTGCTGATTTTTCTTTTTTCAGGGTGAAATTTCAATAGCGCAGTAATAAATTATATGTAATGGTTATGAAATTCAGTAGAGATGCAGTGTGTTGGCTGCAGCAGAGAGGAGGAGGAGTGGGCGAGGTGCAGGAAAGGAGGAGGAGGAGATGTAAAACCTCCAAGAAAATGAAGAAAAGAAATGTGTCCAGCACCCATGGTGCACTTATTGACATCTGCTCTCTGTTGGAGTTTGATTTGATGTATAAGCCTCTACAGATTCAGTCCATAATAGATTTTACTGCAGCAGTCATGAATACTGGGCGTTAATATCTGTCTCAGAGTTGCAGCTTGGTGTGCATGTGATGGCCACTCCACATATCCTTTGCTCTATAAAGCATGGTTGTGTACATCTTTGATTTGCAATCAAACAACTACCATCTCTCCATTATAAGTTTTTCTGCTCTAATCTCCATTTTAACAATTCAGAAACCCACTTAGTTGTTGCTATGTTTAGTTATGTTGTGCAAACTGGAAGTTGTTGAGTGATATCAGGAGGATTCAACCCCTATCTGTCCCCTAGTCAGTAAACTTTTAAATCCTTTAGGTGCACACAAGGTACTCAGGCAAGTACAGTATGAGAACGACTGTTCACTTTACAGCTGTTGGTAGAAGCAAGTACATCACAAGCTTTACATGACAACAGCTACAAAATACAACTACAGTGTCACATCACCATATTCTGAAGGTCTCAGAGCAGCTGGCCGTCGGTGATAAAGCCTGTCAGAGCTTCACTCAGTCATTTGCGCTTCAGGCTGATATCAAATGTGACACCCACATCAAGAAGTCGTCTGTGCCTTTTCAGGGTGCAACACGTGTCTTAAAATTCCATCACAGCAGCTGCTCATGCTTGACTTTTTCTGTCCATGGTGCGCTCTCTGTGTGAGCTGAGTCGGAGGCGTCCTGCTGTGGCTGGCCTCACAAGTGATAAGGAGTAAAGAACAGCAGACGTCCTTTGGTGCACTTGGCTGTGTAGAGTAGAAACCAGCTGGGCTGATGCCACATAATGGCCAGTTAGCTTAATGTGAGCATGCTGTACATCTTTACTGACAAACTTGGCAGCTG
This sequence comes from Monopterus albus, assembly GCF_001952655.1. Taxonomy (NCBI): domain Eukaryota; kingdom Metazoa; phylum Chordata; class Actinopteri; order Synbranchiformes; family Synbranchidae; genus Monopterus; species Monopterus albus. The sequence continues at coordinate 429,757 of NW_018128069.1, forward strand.
ATGCAGTCGCAGAACACAGACTGTCAGGGAAATATTAGAGGTCATTTCGAAATGTGTACAGGGATTAGTCCCTCAGACATGTCTTTGTGACATATCCCTAAACGTTTGCACAAATGTTTCAGCCCTGACAGTTTAAACATTGGTCTCATTCTTTCCTTTTGTGTTTTTGCCTTTTTCCTTTATTTCCCTTTTTCCTGTATTTTAATTTTATCTGGTGTCAAATCAAATCAAGCCTGGTCTGATATGATGACTGGCTATTTTGAAGGGATGTTTGTCTGTTGGAGCCAGTGTAACGTGTGATTGTCAGAGCAGCAGCTCAGGAAGCAGAACAGATGGAAACAAAGAACAGACTTTGTTGTGGTGTGAGTAAGAGAACAAACAGGCAGTAAAAACCAACAGGAGCCTCCTGTCTGTCTCCAGGTCTGGTCTTTACATCAGGGTGACGGTACAGTGAGCAGCATCACAGGGAATTCATTTAAAATACTTTTAAATGTGTCTGCTGCCCACAGATTGCAAGAAATCCATCTTCAGGCACCTGTAAGCAAAGCCAGATGGGCTGGACTGCTTTGTCTTCTGGCTCTTGTGGAACAGAAATGGTCCACAATGGTGGGGGCAGGGGCTCCCATTAACAGTGGAGGCCGCAGGGTTCTCTGGAAATTCAGAAGAAGAAGGGGAGTGTCATTTCACTGAAATGGTTTTGTTTGGCTCAGTGGCTGCGTGAGCTGCAAAACCAGTTTGTTTCTCATCTCTCATGTGTGTCTGAAGGGCGCATGACTGCGTGTGAGTCCACTGGAGGACGGAGGCAGTGTGCGTGGGAAGAGTCTTACCTTTGTACTAGTACATCTTCATTTCTTAATGTGTTCTACATACACGAGGTTGAACCAAAATCACAGGAAGTGGCTAATGATGCATGTCTGAAATTATAGTTTGTCTTCATGGTGGCTCCAAGAAAAACCTTTTAGCTTTACTGATGTGATTACAGAAAAACACAACTTGTCCTGTTCAAATATATAAAGTCAGCATATTTGATGTTGATCTAATTTGACTTCAATCTTTGGTTTGTCTTTAATTCAGACTTCAGGCTGTCAGTCTTACATAACTGCCTTCTGGAGAAAAGACCAGTGCAACCTGTTCATGAAGTATCTTGGTAAAAGTCATGTCATAGGCTGTAGCAGTTAACACCTCGAATCTTTAGTGTGTAGGTGTGTTCCAATGGATTTGTTGTTTCAAATGTGAGGATTTTTTAGTCACTGATCATGTCCAGTAATATCCAAATTATCTATCTGATTCACAATCAAAAGTCATGAGATGCTGAGCTACCTTTCACCAGAGAAGAGCTGCTAAACATCAAGGTCAAAGGTCAAAGTGTTTATTTGTCATATGCACAGTTAGGAAACGTGTTTCTCTGTACAATGAAATTCCTACTTTGCCGTCCACAATGAATGCCACAAAATACTAATGAAATATAAATAAATAACACAAAATCTAAGGCACTTTAAGCAGCAAATGCAGCAATATAATAAAAATATATAAGAATATAATAAGAGAATGTATGCTGCATGGC
>NW_018128069.1:431361-431807 GCF_001952655.1 Monopterus albus
TGGCCCAGCAAGTCACAGAGGAACTTTGAGGCTTGGTGCTTCTCCGCCGGATTCCTGCATCACCAGACACACTGGCTACAACACACCCTAAGAGGAAGTGTCGGAAGCAGTGTGAGCGTAAACAGAAGCCGGGCAAATGGGGAGGTGTCAAGGCTAGGCTAGCAGCTAGCCCACACAGACCCGCAATACCATCCCTCATTATGGCTAATGTACGCTCACTGGACAACAAAATAGCCACCACATACAGCACTTGAGATCTGCGCAGCGTGATGCGAGGGACTGTTGTGTTTTCATCTTTAGGGAGACATGGCTAAATGACAACATCCTGGACTCCGCTGTTTTACTGTCTGTTCAAGTGAGGTCTTCACTGATGTGGACGCCCAGGTATTTGAAGCTGCTCACCCTCTCCACTTCGAGCCCCTGGATGAACAGTGGCTGATTAGGGC